>NC_081386.1:34051846-34351846 GCF_030684315.1 Stegostoma tigrinum | reverse complement strand
CTATAAATATATCCAGTCAAGTAGAGACTGAGTCCAGAAGCTGCAGGTACAGTGCCAGCTTTCCAATTAGTAGATGTTTCTGGATAAGGGCTGGGACAGCACAGACTATCAACCAGAGAGACAGTGAATCAGGAGTTTACCTCCTCTCGGCTGTGATGGACTGAGTCAGAAAGCTCTGAGTCCCATCCCAAACCCCATCCCCGAACCTGCTGTCACCCCATTGCCTCCTCCTACACTGACCACTGCATCTTCCTGTCATTAAATTTCATCTGCTATGTCTGTCCATTTCACCACAATGTCCATGTCATCCTGACCTTGCGACTTTCTTCTCATTCTTTATTACATTTCAGAAACTTCATGAAAAAGAGCATGAGTAGGCCATTCAGTCCATCGATTCCACTCCAACTTTCAGCATGGTCATGAATGATCTTCTATTGAAGCACTATACTCACACTCTCTTCACATACTCCTTTATTTTCTTGAAATATATCTATTTCTTCCTTCAAGATATTCAGTGACTTTGCCTCCATGGTCTTCTGTCATTTGGAAATCCATAGAATTCTAAGAATTCATAGAACATTACAGCACAGTACAGGCCCTTTGGCCCTCGATGTTGTGCCGACCTGTCATACCGATGTGAAGCCCATCTAACCTACACTATTCCATGTACGTCCATATGCTTATCCAATGACGACTTAAATGTACCTAAAGTTGGCAAATCTACTACCGTTGCAGGCAAAGCGTTCCATTCCCTTACTACTCTCTGAGCTGCTCCACATCTCAATCTGAAATAGCCAACCCCATACCCTGAGCCTGTGACCCCTTGTTCTGAAATTCTATCAAGGGAATCATCATTCCTGCATTCGGTCTGTGCAGCCTGCCTGAATTTTATGCATTTCAAAGAAATCCTCTCTCATTCTTCAAATCTCGCTCAAACCCAAGCCCACTCGATTCAACCTCTTCTCATGAGACATGCTGCCATCCCAGAAAGTGGACAATGGGCTGAATGGCTGCTTTCACACTGTAGCGATTCTATCATTCTATAAGTCATTCTATACCGCAATCCTGATACACCAAGTTTATCTTTTCTTGGGTTAATGAGATCACCTCTGCGCATCAAACTGCTGGTGTGATTTCACCAAGATCCTGTACAGCTTCTTTATTTCTATTAATTTTTTTTGTGGGATTTGGGCATTGCTGGCTGGGCCCAGCATTTCTTGCCCATCCCTAGGTGCCCTTGAGGAGGTGGTGGTGAGCTGCTTTCTGAACCGCCGCAGTCCACCTGCTTTGGATTGACCCACAATGCTTTTAGAGAGGGAATTCTAGGAATTTGACTGAGTGACAATGAAGGAACAGCGATATATTTCAAAGTCAGGATGGTGAGTGCCTTGGAGGGGAACTTGGAGATGGTGGTTTCCCATATATCTGCTGCCCTTGTCCTTCTAGATGGAACTGATCATGGGTTTGGAAGATGCTGTCTGAGGATCTTTGGTGAATTTCTGCAGGGCATCTTGTAGATGGTACACATTGTTGCTGCTGAGCATTGTGGTGGAGGGAGTGGATGCTTGTGGATGTGGTGCCAGTCAAGTGGCTGCTTTATCCTGGAGGTGCCAAGCTTCTAGAGTGTCTTTGGGGCTGCATCCATCCAGGCAAGTGTGGAGTATCCCACCACACTCCTGACTTGTGCCTCGTAGATTGTGGACAGGCTTTGGGGAGTCAGGAGGTGACTTACTTGCCACAGCATTCCTAGCTTCTGGCCTGCTCTTATAGCCACTCTCTTAATGTGGTGAGTCCAGCTGAGTTTCACGTCAATGGTAACCCCCAGGATGTTGATAGTGGGGGATTCAGTGATGATAACATCATTGAATGTCAAAGGCGTGGTGGTTAGATTCTCTCTTATTGGTGATGGTCATTGCCTGGCATTTGTGTGGAGTAAATGTCACTTGCCACTTGTCAGCCCAAACCTGGATATTGTCCAGATCTTGTTGCATTTGAACATGGGCTGCTTCAGTGTCTGAGGAGCCACAAATGGTGCTGAACATGATGCAACTATTGATGAACCGCCCCACTTCTGACCTTATGATGGAGAGAAGGTCATTGATGGAGCAGCTGAAGATGGTTGGGCCTAGGACACTACCCTGAGGAACTCCTGCAGAGATGTCCAGAAGCTGAAATGATTGTCACAAGCTGCAGCAAGACTTCCTTGTTTCTGTACTCAAACTTTCTTGCAATGAAGGCCAACCTGCAATTTGCCTCTCTAATTGCTTGTAGCACCTGCTCCCATCAATGACTTGTGTACGAGGGCACTCAGGTCTTTTTGTACATCAATATTTCCCAGTCTATCACCATTTAAATGATTCTATTCATTCTGCTTTTCCTACCAGAGAGGACAACTTCATCAGTCACAATCCCGCCTAGTTTTGTGTTGTCAATAGACACGGAAATATCAAATCTGATTTTCTTATCCAGATCATTAACGTATATTATGAATAGCTGGGTCCCAAACACTGATCCCTGCAGTATTTCACTTATTGCCTTCTGCTCTGAAAATGGCCTATTTGTTTCTAACCTCTTATTTCTTGTTTGTTTTCTATCCATTAATCAATTCTCAATCCATTGCTAATATATTGTCCTCAATATCATATGCTTTGATTTTGCAAAATAGCCTGCGATGTGCAACTTTCTCAAAAGCTTTCAGACAATTCAAGTACACCATACACTTCTCTCTCAACTAGTTTCTGAGTTATATCTTCAAAATTCCCCAGCAGATTTGTCCAAAGTGCTTTGCCTTTCAGACCTCCAAGGTGACTTTGTGAAATCCTGTTGGTATTTTCTAATTCTCCTGTTAGAACATAGAACATAGAACATAGAACATAGAACATAGAACATAGAACATAGAACAGTACAGCACAGAACAGGCCCTTCAGCCCACGATGTTGTGCCGATCATTGATCCTCATGTATGCACCCTCAAATTTCTGTGACCACATGCATGTCCAGCAGTCTCTTAAATGTCCCCAATGACCTTGCTGCTGGCAACGCATTCCATGCTCTCACAACTCTCTGTGTAAAGAACCCGCCTCTGACATCCCCTCTATACTTTCCTCCAACCAGCTTAAAACTATGACCCCTCGTGCTAGCCATTTCTGCCCTGGGAAATAGTCTCTGGCTATCAACTCTATCTATGCCTCTCATTATCTTGTATACCTCAATTAGGTCCCCTCTCCTCCTCCTTTTCTCCAATGAAGATAGTCCAAGCTCAGTCAACCTCTCTTCATAAGATAAGCCCTCCAGTCCAGGCAACATCCTGGTAAACCTCCTCTGAACCCTCTCCAAAGCATCCACATCTTTCCTATGATAGGGCGACCAGAACTGGACGTCGTATTCCAAGTGCGGTTAAAAGCAATTAAGAGTGGGCAGCTGGGGAGTTTGGATGAAAGGGAGATGAAGGGAGGATAAGATGGCACTGAACTCACATAATTTGGAGTTTCATCCTGCAAACTTAGGAATGATGTTCCTTACACCCAGAGTCAGGTCTTTGGTATTTATTACACAGAGCATTGATCCTAATACTGAACCTTCGGGACACCACTCACTCCCGTCTGACAAACAACTCTTCACCATGTCCTGTCCCTAAGCTAGTTTTGTATCCTTATGGATTTATGCATTTAAAGTAAACTTCTGCACCTTTCAGATGCCCTGCACAAAAGGATGAAGTCAAGTTACAATGAAAGGAAGTCGCAGAGTAAGTTGTTTCAGTGATTTACCCAATCATGTGCTTGTTTTCTGTTTGATGGGCCAAAGTTAAAATTCTCCCCTTTAGGTTTCCATCAGGGAGAAAGTCAAACAGCAGAATTAAGCCTTTAATCTACCTCTATATCACACAGCAACAATATTAATTATTCTGATCCACTTCAGTGAAGAGGGTGGGCTCATCAGGTAGTGTTTGATCTTGAATTGTACGGGCATTTAAAGGAAACTTTAATATGCCATAAATTGTAATAGCTACACATTGCTGCATAATGTATCATGGTTAATAAAAGCTGATTGTAATTATTACTCAAACTCTATCTGCATTTGCATTGAATGTAATCCTGAGGGCACCATATTGGCCATAATACCTGGTCTCACTTGAAATTAGGTTTTAAGTGTTCATTTTTCCAATTTTAGATTCGCATTATGGTTATAAATTACACCTGAAGAATGTACTTGTTTCGGTCTCTTGGTGCTGAACATTTTCAAGAACTCACCAACTCCTGGCACCATTTAGTTCCTTGGAGACTTCCAGATGTTTAATAGTAAATGCTGATTGGACAATTTCAGGGCAAAGGATAGATGGAGATATTTCCATTTCCCAGGGATGTTTTTTCACATTTCAGAACATTTTAAATATTTTTGCACAGAGAAGAGTCAAGAAATAAACTTACTTTGAGAGACGTGGTTAAAATTAAAGTGGGTTCAGGGAGGTTTAACATTCTGCTGTTAGGTATGAGATACAGTGACAGAGACAAAGGATGAATTTTATCAGCAATAAAGCAGGTTTTGACATTGTCTTTCTGCAGCAAATGGGAGCAATTCTCATCTTGTACTTTGCTTTGGCTTTCCATGGGTATTTATATCGATTTGGGTTTTGAATGGAGTTGTTTGAAGTTGCATGGGGAGGGGAAATTATTTCATTAAAAAACTGACTGGTACATCGCTCAATGAGAATTAAAGAAAACCTGCCATTTCACCTTAATGTAAGCAGAGAGAAGAGGGCAACGTGAAAAGGTAAGATGAGCCAGTCATTAATATGGGAAAATAGATTGTCATGTTTACTAACCTTGTGAGAATACAGGTTTGATAAAACTTCCCCAAATTTAAACTTGATCAATTTTCGCCATCATGTTTTGCACAAGCAAAGGCTTTTCCAAGTAAACCTACATCCTAAAAACTCTAGGCAGCTTTTTCACAGAGAGACAAGAGCCAAAGCTCTGCAATGGGAAATAGCAGACTTTTGAGAACATTATATCTGGCTAAGAGGTCCATGGTCAGAAAATAGTGCTGAAACTAACGGTCCAACCTGGTTCAAAGCTGTATTACATCTTTCAGCTAATTAAGAAACTCTAGTGCTAATGAGGAGAATTTAAATTAAGTTGTCAGGAATGGAAAAACAGCACTAGAATCGAGAATGGTAAGTTAATAGATGGAAATTGGGATAAACAAGAAATTTAATTACACAAAGTCAAGGTTGTGGTGCATAAATGTGAATGCAATGAGTATAGTAATGAAGGTTGGTGGATTAACATATGCACATTGCCTTGTGGAGTGATGATGTCATGGCCACAACAGAGGCCTAGCTCAAAGAAGAGCAGGAATTAGTGTTAAAGACTCCTGGATTGAAGGTATTCAGGAATGTAGAAAGGTGGTGGGATGGCAGTGTTGGTTAAGGAGTTCGTTGCAGTCCTGGAAAAACAGATGGTCCACAGGGTTAATGGATAGACTCGATTTGGCTAAAGTTAAGGAACGAAAGAGATGCAAATATGTTGCTTAGCTATAAACCATTAGCGAGTGAGATGGATGTTGAGGAACACATCTGCAAGGAAATTACACTGAGTGGCAAACACAGAGTAATTACACTGGGGGATTTTAGTGATCACATTGTTGACTGAGATAAAGGTGTTGTAAAGAGCATTTGGGGAAAATGTTCTTAACTTATGTTTAGGAGAATTTCCTGCACCAATGTGCATCTGACCCAATGAGAAAGGAATTACTGCTAGATCTGGTTGTTGGGACTGATGTGGGCCAAGTAGATCACATGTCTGTGGAGGACCATTTAGGAGACGTTGATCAGCATAAGGTTTAGGATGATGATGGAAAAGAACAATGAACAATTACAATGTGAATAACTAACTAGCAGAGAGCTGACTTCAATGGGCAAAGAATGGAGCTCATCTGGATAGACTGATGCCAAAAGTTAGCCGGAGAAACTGCGGCTGAAAAATGGGTGACACTGAGAAGGAAGATAGTTTGGATACCACCATCTTGTCAAAGGCATTTAGAATCACAGAATCCTTGGAAGCAGCCCATTTGGCCAAATAAAACTACACTGAAAAACATCCCATGCAGACCCACCCCCCCTTACCCTATAACTCAGCATTTCCCATGGCTAACCAACCTAGCCTGCATATCCCTGGGCATTTTCCCAATGCCAATACACTAACCTGCACATCTTTGGACTGTGGGAGGAAACTGGAGCACCCAGAGGAAACCCATGCAGGCATGGGGAGAATGAGCAAACTCCACACAGACAGTTGCCTGAAGCTGGAATTGAACCTGGGTTGCTGGCACTGTGGGGCTGCACTGCTAACCACAGAGCCACTGTGATACCCACTGAATAAAAGCAATAAGTACTCACCAGCCAGTGATGCCCCATCCCACGAGTGAATTTTTTAAATGTCTAGGTATATTCCCTCAAAATTGAAAAGGAAAACAAACAAATTCCTTCCGTCCTGTTTTCAGGGATGGGAATCTTAAATTCTGAGGATATATTGGGGAAATTGGCAGCGGTTCTCTTGAAAAGAGGAAGGCTAAGAGAAAATTTGATCAAGGTTTTCAAAACCATGTGGGGCACAGACAGAGTAGAGAGGGAGCACCTGGTCCCAGGTGTAAAAGGATTGATAATAAGAAGGCACCAATTTAATGTAATTTGCAAAAGAAGCAAATGTGATGAGAGAAATAGAACATTTCACTCAGCAAGTAGCTGGGGTTTGGATTGCACGGTCTGTAAGTGTGTTAGAGGATGATTCAGTTGAGGAGTTCAAGAGGATATTTGGTGATAATTTAAGCAGGAGCAATGTGCAAGGTTTGAGGGAGAGGTATATTTGACATTAGTCATTTGGAGAGACAGGGCAGACACAGTGGATCATACAGATCGTAGAACAAAGAACAGTATGACACCAGAACAGGCCTTTCGGCCCATGATGTCATGCCAAACATAACGCTAAATTAAACTAATCGCTTCTGCCTGCCCTTGGTCCATATCCCTACATTCTTTGTATATTCACGTGCTTATCTCAAAGTCGCTGAAAAGCCCCGAATGTATCTGCCTCCACCACCATCCCTGGCAGCATGTTCCAGACTCCTACCACTCTCTGTGTGCCTTTCACATCTCCTTTCAGCTTTCCTCCTCTCACCTTAACTCTGGGATAAAGGTTCTGAATGACCACCCTATCTACGCATCTTGTAATTTTATAGACTTTTATCCAGTGTTCCCTCAGCCTTTGCTGCTCCAGAGAAAACAACCCATGCTTTCCTGACCTTTCCTTAGGGCTCATGGGCTCATGGACCTTAAAGGATATGGCCCTTTCAGCAAAGTAACAATTCAGTGATTCTGTACGTACTGAGGTGCAAAGTTAATTAGTATGTAGAACTTCGATAAAACATTATATTTCAATGGTTTTACAAGAAATTGGATAGCAATGATGAAAAGCCACAAACACATATAACTGGTAACATGGTGATAAGAACAGGGAAACACTAAAAATTATTCTTACTAATTGGCGTCTAGATGGTTTAGGGAAATGTAAAAATGAACTACAAGGAATTGAAGAGGGATTACCAGAGCTGCAATATGTTTCAAGGAATGTCAATTCTGCTGACTGAAGTGATCTGCAAAGCTGAAAGATTTTAAGTCCAGTTGAAGGCTGCAAGGAGCTGACACAAGCTGATATTGAGGAAGATAATGGGAACTGCAGATGCTGGAGAATTCCAAGATAATAAAATGTGAGGCTGGATGAACACAGCAAGCCAAGCAGCATCTCAGGAGCACAAAAGCTGACGTTTCGGGCCTAGACCCTTCATCAGAGAGGGGGATGGGGAGAGGGAACTGGAATAAATAGGGAGAGAGGGGGAGGCGGACCGAAGATGGAGAGTACAAGAGAGTTGCTTTTTCGCAGTGAGGTTAACTCTCTTGTACTCTCCATCTTCGGTCCGCCTCCCCCTCTCTCCCTATTTATTCCAGTTCCCTCTCCCCATCCCCCTCTCTGATGAAGGGTCTAGGCCCAAAACGTCAGCTTTTGTGCTCCTGAGATGCTGCTTGGCCTGCTGTGTTCATCCAGCCTCACATTTTATTATCTTGGAATTCTCCAGCATCTGCAGTTCCCATTATCTCTGATACTATTTTAACCTCACTGCGAAGCCTCTTCCAGGGATGCCTAACCTGAAGAAGTTACCCTCCTCCCTCCGGACCAACCTCAGGGAATCTCTCTCCCATTGCAACTCTCTTGTACTCTCCATCTTCGGTCCGCCTCCCCCTCTCTCCCTATTTATTCCAGTTCCCTCTCCCCATCCCCCTCTCTGATGAAGGGTCTAGGCCCAAAACGTCAGCTTTTGTGCTCCTGAGATGCTGCTTGGCCTGCTGTGTTCATCCAGCCTCACATTTTATTATCTTGGAATTCTCCAGCATCTGCAGTTCCCATTATCTCTGATACTATTTTAACCTCACTGCGAAGCCTCTTCCAGGGATGCCTAACCTGAAGAAGTTAACCCTCCTCCCTCCGGACCAACCTCAGGGAATCTCTCTCCCATTGCAACTCTCTTGTACTCTCCATCTTCGGTCCGCCTCCCCCTCTCTCCCTATTTATTCCAGTTCCCTCTCCCCATCCCCCTCTCTGATGAAGGGTCTAGGCCCGAAACGTCAGCTTTTGTGCTCCTGAGATGCTGCTTGGCCTGCTGTGTTCATCCAGCCTCACATTTTATTATATTGAGGAAGATGACTGTGTTTGTCTTAATTTCAAATGCAAAGGGATTACCTCCCTGAGGCATTAGCTCCTTAAAAGGTTACCTCCCTAAGGCATTAGCCCACTAAGAGGTTAGCCCTCTAAGGGGTTAGCCCCCTAAGGGGTTAGCTCCCCAAGGGGTTCAACTCCCAAAGGCATTAGCTCCCTAAGGGGTTAGCTCCCTAAGGCATTGGCTCCCTAAGGCGTTAGCTCCTGAAGGCATTAGAACCCAAAGGCAATAGCTCCCTAAGGGGTTAGCTCCCTCAGGCATTATCTCCCTAAGGGGTTAGGCCCCTCAGGGGTTAGCTCTCTAAGGGTTTAGCTCCCTGAGGCATTAGCTCCCAAAGGGGTGAGCTCCCTAAGGCATTAACTCCCTAAGTGGTTAGCTCCCTAAGGCATTATCTCCCTAAGGGGTTAGCTCCCTAAGGCATTAACTCCTTAAGGGGTTGGCTCCCTAAGGGGTGAGCTCCCTGAGGCATTATCTCCCTAAGGGGTTAGCTCCCGAAGGCATTATCTCTCTAAGGCATTAGCTCCCTCAGGGGTTAGCTCCATAAGGCATTAACTCCCTAAGGGGTTAGCTCCCTAAGGGGTTAGCTCCCTAAGGCATTAACTCCCTAAGGGGTTAGCGCCCTGTGGCATTAGCTCCCTAAGGGGTTAGCTCCCTAAGGCATTAACTCCCTAAGGGGTTAGCTCCCTAAGGCATTAACTTCCTAAGGCATTAGCTCCCTAAGGGGTTAGCGCCCTGAGGCATTAACTCCCTAAGGGGTTAGCTCCCGAAGGCATTATCTCTCTAAGGCATTAGCTCCCTAAGGGGTTAGCTCCGTAAGGCATTAACTCCCTGAGGGCCTAGCTCCCTAAGGCATTAACTCCCCAAGGGATTAGCTCCCTAAGGGGTTAGCTCCCTAAGGCATTAACTCCCTAAGGGGTTAGCTCCCGAAGGCATTATCTCCCTAAGAGGTTAGCTCCCGAAGGCATAATCTCTCTAAGGCATTAGCTCCCTCAGGGGTTAGCTCCCTAAGGGGTTAGCTCCCTAAGGCATTAATTCCCTAAGGGGTTAGCTCCCGAAGGCATTATCTCCCTAAGAGGTTAGCTCCCGAAGGCATAATCTCTCTAAGGCATTAGCTCCCTCAGGGGTTAGCTCCCTAAGGGGTTAGCTCCCTAAGGCATTAATTCCCTAAGGGGTTAGCTCCCGAAGGCATTATCTCCCTAAGAGGTTAGCTCCCGAAGGCATAATCTCTCTAAGGCATTAGCTCCCTCAGGGGTTAGCTCCCTAAGGGGTTAGCTCCCTAAGGCATTAACTCCCGAAGGGGTTAGCGCCCTGTGGCATTATCTCCCTAAGAGGTTAGCTCCCGAAGGCATAATCTCTCTAAGGCATTAGCTCCCTCAGGGGTTAGCTCCCTAAGGGGTTAGCTCCCGAAGGCATTATCTCTCTAAGGCATTAGCTCCCTAAGGGGTTAGGTCCCTAAGGCATTAACTCCCTAAGGGGCTACCTCCCTAAGGCATTATCTCCCTAAGGGGTTAGCTCCCTAAGGGGTTCACTCCCTCAGGCATTAACTCCCTAAGGGGTTAGCTCCCTATGGCATTAGCTCCCTTAGGGATCAGCTCCCTAATGGGTTAGCTCCCTCAGGCATTATCTCCCTCAGGGGTTAGCACCCTAAGGGTTTACCTCCCTGAGGTAATAGCTCCCTGAGGCCTTAGCTCCCTAAGGCATCGTATCCCTAAGGCATTAACTCCCTCAAGGGTTGGCTGCCTGAGGGGTTAGTTGCCTGAGGCATTAGCTCCCGAAGGTGTTAGCCCCTAAGATGTTCGCTCCCGCAGAGGTTACTGTTTCATCTGTACTTCTGTACTGACTGATTTCCTAATTCACCAAACAGCAACTCTTAAGGAGTCAGTGATGAAATTGAAGGTCATGGAGTCTGTGATTCCAAAAAGGAGCAGCTGTTTTGTTTCTGTGAAAATGATCAGAAGAAAATTGTCACACAGCCACCAATGGGCGATGTAATGTAAGGAAAATTATGAATGATGTAAAACTTCAGGGTTAGTTTTAATTGCATAGTTTAAACAAAAAACACTCTCCATACTATTGTGCATTGTTGATAGGGTAGAAAGACCCCTGCAGGCTGAATCTCCATACCCACTTTGGAAAGGAAAGTGTAAAGATTGTGGTAAAGAATAATCGAGCACTACAATCAGATTTGAGTGACTTGACCAATCACCCAGAACTGAAAGTTCAAGCATCAACTCCTTTGGCCTTTTGGGGTCATGTATATTATTCTTGACGAGATTCTTTGTGAGTCTGTTAGTGTAAACTCTATGGACTTGGAGTTTTCTGAAGAAAGGTCTCGGCCTGAAACGTCAGCTTTCCTGCTCCTCTGATGCTGCTTGGCCTGATGTGTTCATCCAGCTTCACACTGTGCTAGCTATGGACTTGGATCTGCTTTGGTGAATTTGCCACTTTGATGAGACCTGTATATAATTTGCCAATATTTCATAATTCTTGCTTTCAACCTTAAATAATTGAGGCCTTATGAGTTAGGAGTAACATTCAATGTTTCATTGGTTGCAAATCTCTCACTGATTTGAAGTTATGCTCTCAGTGTTTGCATTTCCAATTGTTTGCAGCCCATGGATAATTCATTCCTCCTGAAAGAACAGTTGGGTTATTGTTTGAAATGTGGTTCATTCAGAATGATTCTCTCGTTATTCAGTGGTATTATTTTATATAAACTTTTCTGGACTTCAACTTTCAGGTGAAGTGTTTCACTTTGCAGCAATACAGGGATGTTTGGTGAAGGGTGTGCAGCACTGCCAGTGTGGAGAATGAGAGCCATGATGTGGAGGTGCCCTGATGTGTTGGGCTCGGGTGGACAATGTCAGAAGTCACATGACACCAGGTTATAGCCCAACAGGTTTATTTGTAATCACAAGCTTTCAAAGCATTACCCCTTCATCAGGTGAATTGAAGAGAAGCACACAGGCAGAGCAATCAATACCTCGTGTGGGGGCTGCACCCAATCATTGCATGAATCATGAATACCAACCTTAAAGGAAGCCTTGCAGTTGTGTAACACCTTGATTTACCTTGAAATGTAATCACATTGTTAGGTAGAAGGAACTAATGTGCAAACATTGCATCAGATAATGATTGTCTCTGTCTTTCTTTAACCCTCTCACTATTGAATGGTGAGCTGTTCTGGATTTGTTTACGAGATAACAAGGTGTAAAGCTGGATGAACACAGCAGACCAAGCACCCCAAAGAAGGGTTTAGGCCCAAAACGTCAGCTTTCCTGCTCCTGAGATGCTGCTTGGCCTGCTGTGTTCATCCAGCTCTACACCTTGTTATCTCAGATTCTCCAGCATCAGCAGTTTCTGCTATCTCTGGTTTTGTTTAGCTCTGTTTAAGAACATTGTAAACATTTAGAGTATGGAAAGTATTTTTTCACGTTAAATCTAATGTTCCAATGGGCAAAATTTCCAAAGAATTAAAACTGCAAAACTATCACCATGTCTGCAATTCTGTGTTTTATAATTTAGGTATCTGTGTTTAGTTCCTTAACATTTTCATTTCTATCCCAGCCCGTTATGCATTCGACTAATTTTTAAAGTCTCTTCCCACACATCAACTAACTCTGAGAGAAAGCATTTGTACTTATCTGTAACCTGGTGTAAAGCCTGATGGTTTTGTTTAAATATCCTTGATTCTCATAATTGCATTTGAAATTAGTAAGTGCTTTATTATTAACAATTAGCTCATTTTTCTAATAACAGCAATTTTATATTGCTTTCAGCTCTGTTGAAAGACAAGAAAGCATCAGCATTTTCCAACAAAGCAGCTAATTCGGCATCAAACAGATTTGACATCCTGTGATTACTGTGTGAATAAACAACATAAATGGCAGAAAATGACCCAGCAACTCCCATACCTGGCCCACCTCGTAGGACAACACGATAAAATGCTGCAACCCTCCCTCCCCATCCTTCCTTCTTTCTCTACAGCTTGTTAGAGGTTTTAAACATGAAGATTATAAGGAAAAGAATACGAAATAAAAATAGCCCTAGAGAAATTCAGCGGGACGGGCAATATCTGTGCAGAAAGAAACAGATTTTAAGCTTTAATTAGGATATAACTTTTCTTAGTCATACTGGACATGAAATGTTAATTCTTTTTCTCCTTTCACAACTGGTACCAAATCTGCTGGTTGTTTAACATTTCCTTTTTTTTAATCTAAAACGGAAATTGCTAGAGAAACTCAGCAGATCTGGCATCATCTAAGGAGAGAAATCAGAGTCAACATTTCGGGTCTTCAGAACTGGACACTAGACTCAAAACATTAACTCTGTTTTTTTCTCTCTCCACAGATGCTGTCAGTTCTGCTGAGTCTCTCCAGGAATGTCCATTTTTGTTTCATATTTCCAGCATTTGTAGTATTTTGCTTTCATTAAAGAGTAAAATATTCACTGCGGTATTCCTTGGGCAATCAGAAGCAATCACATTAATGAAGCTAATCCTATCAGTGTATTCACATGATTTTTATTTGAAGATTGATCCCATATATCTAAATATCTCTACCTCTCAATCCAAATTTCACAATTTTAATTTGTCGTCCAACCTCGAGGATATGGTGCATTTTGTTCACAGTATGCATGAGAAAATACCAGTGTACAAATGTTGAGTCTATTCCATGAGGTGCAGATCACATGGTTTCCTTTGAGACGGATAGTGTGGAGCTCTGTTATAGCTGCACTCATCCAGGAAAGAATTCCATTAAACTTTGGATTTGCACTTTGTAGCAGAAAGAGAGTTTGAGCATTTCAGAAGGTGAATCATTCAGTGTTGAATTCCCAGCCTCTGACTTGCTCAAGCAACTGCATTGATATGTTTGGTCCAGTTGATTTTTGACTCAATGGTTAAAACCTCTAGGATGTTGATAATAGACTCTCAACAATTCCCTCTAAATTGTGTGAACTGGGGAGCACAGTCTCAGGATTAAAATCAAGCCATTTAGAACTGATGTGAGGACACAGAGATTGGTGTCTCAGTCATAGATTCATACAGCACAGAAACAGACCCTTCAGTCCAACTAGTCCACGCTGACCATGTTCCCAAACTAAATTAATGGGGGCAGCACGGTGACATGATAGTTAGAACTGCGGCCTCACAGCACCAGGAACCTACATTCAATTCCACCGTCAAACAACTGTCTGTGTGGAGTTTGTACATTCTCCCTGTGTCTGCGTGGGTTTCCTCCGGTTGCTCCGGTTTTCTCCCACAGTGCAAAGATGTGCAGACTGGGTGGACTGGGCATGGGAAATTGCCCGTAATGTTCAGGGATGTGTAGATTAGGTAGATTTAGAGGAGGATGGGTCTGGGTGGGATGCTCTGACGTTCACTCTGGACTTGTTGGGCCGAAGGGCTTGTTTCCACACTGCAGGGATTCTATGATAGAGCCACTTTTTGCATTTGGCCCATATTCCTCCGGACCATATCCCTTCAACTCCCCCATCCTCAGGAAAAGACCACTGCTAGGGCGAAGACTGTTGCTATTCACCTTTATGCCCCTCTTGATTTTAAAAGCTTTTATAAGGCACCCTGTCAACCTCTGAAACTTTAGTGAAAAAGGGCCCAGCCTATCCAGTCTATTTTTATAACTTAAACCCTCCATTCCCAGCAACATTCTGGTAAATCTTTTCTGACCCCCCTCCAGTTTAATAGTCTCCTTCCTATAACAGGGTGACCAGAACTGCACACAGTACTCCAGAAGGGGTCTCACCAACATCCTGTACAATATCAACATGACACACCAGCTCCTGTACTGAATGGGCTGAACAATGAAGACAAGCATGCCAAAAGAATTCCTAACCATCCTGCCTACATGTGATACATCTTTCAAAGAATAATATACTGGAACCCCCTGGGTCTCTCTGTTCTACAACACTATCCAGGGCCTAACCATTAACTGCATAAGTCCTACCGTTACTTGTTTTACCAAAATGCAATACCTTGCATTTATCTAAATTAAACTCCATTTGTCACTTGTCAGTCCATTGATCCGATTGATCAAGATCTCTTTGTAATCGTGCATAACTTTCTTCACTGTCCACTCTTCCACCAAGCTTGATGTCATCCCCAAACTTACTAACAACACTTTCAATATTTTCATCCAAATCATTTATACAAATAACAAAGAAAAGTTGACCCAGCACTGATCCCTGTGGAACACTGCTGGTTGCAGGTCTCCAGTCCGAAAAACTACCCTCCCCCACCACTGTCCGTCTCCAACCATAAAATCAATTTTGTATTGCCAAATCGACAAACTCACCCCGGTACCCATGTGACCTAACTTTGCGAATTAGTCTACCAGGCGGACTGTTGTCAAAGGCTTTATGAAAATCCAAGTAAACAACATCTACCACTCTGCCCTCATCAATCTTTTTGGTTGCTTCCTCAAAAAATTCAATCAAGTTGGTGAGACATGATTTCCCACACACAAAACCATGCTGGCTATCCCTAGATAACAAAGTGTGGAGCTGGACGAACACAGCAGGCCCAGCAGCATCTCAGGAGCACAAAAGCTGACGTTTCGGGCCTAGATCCTTCATCAGAGAGGGGGATGGGGAGAGTGTTCTGGAATAAATAGGGAGAGAGGGGGAGACGGACTGAAGATGGAGAGGAAAGAAGATAGGTGGGGAGAGTATAGGTGGGGAGGGGATAGGTCAGTCCAGGGAAGACGGACAGGTCAAGGAGGTGGGATGAGGTTAGTAGGTAGATGGGGGTGCGGCTTGGGGTGGGAGGAAGGGATGGGTGAGAGGAAGAACAGGTTAGGGAGGCAGAGACAGGTTGGACTGGTTTTGGGATGCAGTGGGTGGAGGGGAAGAGCTGGGCTGGTTGTGTGGTGCAATGGGGGGAGGGGACGAACTGGGCTGGTTTAGGGATGCGGTGGGGGAAAGGGGAGATTTTGAAACTGGTGAAGTCCACATTGATACCATTGGGCTGCAGCGTTCCCAAGCGGAATATGAGTTGCTGTTCCTGCAACCTTCGTGTGGCATCATTGTGGCACTGCAGGAGGCCCATGTTGGACATGTCATCTAAAGAATGGGAGGGGGAGTGGAAATGGTTTGCAACTGAGAGGTGCAGTTGTTTATTGCAAACTGAGCGGAGGCGTTCTGCAAAGTGGTCCCCAAGCCTCCGCTTGGTTTCCCCAATGTAGAGGAAGCCACACCGGGTACAGTGGATGCAGTATACCACATTGGCAGATGTGCAGGTGAACCTCTGCTTAATGTGGAAAGTCATCTTGGGGCCTGGGATAGGGGTGAGGGAGGAGGTGTGGGGGCAAGTGTAGCATTTCCTGCGGTTGCAGGGGAAGGTGCCGGGTGTGGTGGGGTTGGAGGGGAGTGTGGAGCGAACAAGGGAGTCACGGAGAGAGTGGTCTCTCCAGAAGGCAGACAGGGTTGGGGATGGAAAAATGTCTTGGGTGGTGGGGTCGGATTGTAAATGGCGGAAGTGTCGGAGGATGATGCGTTGTATCCGGAGGTTTGTGGGGTGGTGTGTGAGAACGAGGGGGATCCTTTTTGGGCGGTTGTGGTGGGGGCGGAGTGTGAGGGATGTGTAGCGGGAAATGCGGGAGACATGGTCAAGGGTGTTCTCGATCACTGTGGGGGGAAAAGTTGCGGTCCTTGAAGAACTTGGACATCTGGGATGTGCGGGAGTGGAATGCCTCATCGTGGGAGCAGATGTGGCGGAGGCGGAGGAATTGGGAATAGGGGATGGAATTTTTGCAGGAGGGTGGGTGGGAGGAGGTGTATTCTAGGTAGCTGTGGGAGTCGGTGGGCTTGAAATGGACATCAGTTACAAGCTGGTTGCCTGAGATGGAGACTGAGAGATCCAGGAAGGTGAGGGATGTGCTGGAGATGGCCCAGGTGAACTGAAGGTTGGGGTGGAAGGTGTTGGTGAAGTGGATGAATTGTTTGAGCTCCTCTGGGGAGCAAGAGGCGGCGCCGATACAGTCATCAATGTACCGGAGGAAGAGGTGGGGTTTGGGGACTGTGTAGGTGCGAAAGTGGGACTGTTCCATGTAATCTACAAAGAGGCAGGCATAGCTGGGGCCCATGCGGGTGCTCATGGCCACCCCCTTAGTCTGTAGGAAGTGGGCATTTCTTGCTTCTCCAAATTCATGTAAATCCTACCTTTCAGAATCAATTTCAACAACTTACCTGACACTGATATCAGGCTCACAGGAACTATAGTGCCCAGGCTTCTTTTTATAGCCCTTCATACACAATGGCACAACATTAGCCACCCTCCAGTCCTCCGTCACCTCATCCATGTTTATAGATGATACAAATATTTCTGCTAGGGACCCCACAATTTCCACCCTAATTTCCCACAATGTCCTGGGATACTCTTGATCAGGTCCTGGAGATTTATCTAACTTAATGTCTTCTAAGATCTCCAGCACCCTCTGTAAAGTGAACTGTTTTGAAAATATTAATATTTATTTCCCTGAGTTCAATAAGCTACCTTTCTTTCTCCACAGTAAAAACTGATGCAAGATATTTCTTCATTATCTTTCCCATCTCTTGAGGTTCAACACAAGATAGAACATAGAACATAGAACATAGAACAGTACAGCACAGAACAGGCCCTTCAGCCCACAATGTTGTGCCGACCATTGATCCTCATGTATGCACCCTCAAATTTCTGTGACCATATACATGTCCAGCAGTCTCTTAAATGACCCCAATGACCTTGCTTCCACAACTGCTGCTGGCAACGCATTCCATGCTCTCACAACTCTCTGCGTAAAGAACCTGCCTCTGACATCCCCTCTATACTTTCCACCAACCAGCTTAAAACTATGACCCCTCGTGCTAGCCATTTCTGCCCTGGGAAATAGTCTCTGGCTATCAACTCTATCTATGCCTCTCATTATCTTGTATACCTCAATTAGGTCCCCTCTCCTCCTCCTTTTCTCCAATGAAAAGAGACCGAGCTCAGTCAACCTCTCTTCATAAGATAAGCCCTCCAGTCCAGGCAGCATCCTGGTAAACCTCCTCTGAACCCTCTCCAAAGCATCCACATCTTTCCTATAATAGGGCGCCCAGAACTGGACGCAGTATTCCAAGTGCGGTCTAACCAAAGTTTTATAGAGCTGCAACAAGATCTCACGACTCTTAAACTCAATCCCCCTGTTAATGAAAGCCAAAAACCATATGCTTTCTTAACAACAACCTGTCCACTTGGGTGGCCATTTTAAGGGATCTATGTATCTGCACACCAAGATCCCTCTGTTCCTCCACGCTGCCAAGAATCCTATCCTTAATCCTGTACTCAGCTTTCAAATTCGACCTTCCAAAATGCATCACCTCGCATTTATCCAGGTTGAACTCCATCTGCCACCTCTCAGCCCATCTCTGCATCCTGTCAATGTCCCGCTGCAGCCTACAACAGCCCTCTACACTGTCAACGACACCTCCGACCTTTGTGTCGTCTGCAAACTTGCTGACCCATCCTTCAATTCCCTCGTCCAAGTCATTAATAAAAATTACAAACAGTAGAGGCCCAAGGACAGAGCCCTGTGGAACTCCACTCACCACTGACTTCCAGGCAGAATATTTTCCTTCGACTACCACTCGCTGTCTTCTGTTGGCCAGCCAATTCTGTATCCAAGCAGCTAAGTTCCCCTGTATCCCATTCCTCCTGACCTTCTGAATGAGCCTACCATGGGGAACCTTATCAAATGCCTTACTGAAGTCCATATACACCACATCCACAGCTCGACCCTCATCAACTTTTCTAGTCACATCCTCAAAAAACTCGATAAGGTTTGTAAGGCATGACCTACCCCTCACAAAGCCGTGTTAACTGTATTTGATCAAGCCATGCTCTTCCAGATGGTCATAAATCTTATCCCTCAGAATCCTTTCTAACACCTTGCAGACGACAGACGTGAGACTTACCGGTCTATGATTGCCGGGGATTTCCCTATTTCCTTTCTTGAAGAGAGGAATTACATTTGCCTCTCTCCAGTCCTCAGGTACGACTCCAGTGGAGAGCGAGGATGCAAAGATCTTCGCAAGTGGCGAAGCAATTGCATTTCTCGCTTCCCAAAGCAGCCGAGGACAAATCTGATCCGGGCCTGGCGACTTGTCAATCTTAATGTTTGACAAAATTTTCAGCACATCAGCTTCGTCTATCTCTATCCATTCCAGCATGCACACCTGCTCTTCAAAGGTTTCATTCACTACAAAGTTCGTTTCTTTCGTAAAGACAGAAGCAAAAAACTCATTTAGGGCTTCCCCTACCTCCTCAGGCTCCACACACAAGTTCCCTATGCTATCCCTGATCGGCCCTACTCTTTCTTTGACCATTCTCTTATTCCTCACGTAAGTGTAAAATGCCTTTGTGTTTTCCCGGATTCCTTCTGCCAAGCCTTTCTCGTGCCCCCTCCTGGCTCTCCTCAGACCATTTTTGAGCTCCTTCCTTGCCTGCATGTAATGACTTCATTGATCTTTAATCATAGAATCCCTGCAGTGCAGAAACAGGCCCTTCAGCACAACAAGTCCACACCGAATCTCAGAGCACCCCACACAAACCCATCCCCTATAGCCCACCTCATCTACACATCCCTGAATGCTACAAATAATCTAGCATGCCCAATCCACCCGGTCTTCACATCTTTGGACTGTGGGAGGGAACCAGAGCACCCGGAGGAAACCCACACAGACACAGGGAGAATGTGCAAACTCCACACACACAGTCACCTGAGGGTGGAATCAAACCCGGGTTCCTTGTGCTGTGAGGCCGCAGTGCTAACCACTGAGCCACCGTGCCGCCCAAAGGGATCCTAGCCCCCATCTGTAGTTCTCTTCTTCTTGTACTGTACTTGTAGAACCTGTTTGGATTATCCCTAACCTTATCTGCTAAGGCGTGGAGGTGCCAGTGTTAGACTGAGGTGGACAAGGTCAGAAATCACATGACACCAGGTTATAGTCCAATAGGTTTATTTGAAAACATACACACACACAAACACACACACACACACACGCACACAGACACACTCACACACACACGCACATACTGACACACACACACATACTGACACACACACACACACACACACACACACACACTCACACACACACGCACAAACACACACACACAGACACACACACACACTCACACACACACACACACACTCACACACACATGCACAAACACACACACACAGACACACACACACGCACATACTGACACACACACACATACTGACACACACACACACACACAAACACACACACACACACACTCACACACACGCGCACATACTGACACACACACACATACTGACACACACACACACACACACACACACACGCAAAGCTAATGTTAAAAAAGCATATAATTTACAGTCAGTCAATATGGCATTTTATAAATTTCTACCTTTGAAATAAAGCCAGTCTGACTCCAAACTGAAACAGAAACACACTTCGAACAAGGTCTCACACCTAACATGCATTGTTTGACCTAAAATGTCATCTCTTCTTTACACTGATAAAACCTCTAGTTCTCTCAGGGCAGTGACTTGAAAGAAATTTGTGGATGTTTATATACATTTTAATCAATTCAAACCTTCTGAATGATTAAAGATTTAACAGTATCTTAGGTTTGTTTAATACATCCTCATCAGTTGTGCGAACCTTTGATCTTTTACTTTTAGATTTTGTGTCTGATCCCACCTCTCTCACTAACACCTGAAGAAGGAGTAAGACTCTGAAAGCTTGTGTTTTCAAATAAACCCGTTGGAATATAAACTGGTGTGATGTGATTTCTGACCTTATCTGCCAGGTCTATCTTGTATCCCAACTTTGCCTTCCTGATTTCCCTCTTCAGATTGTCCCTACACTTTTTATACTTTTCAAGAGATCTATTGATGCCAGTTGTCTATCTAATATATGATTCTTTTTAATTCTTGACCAGAACCTCAATATCTTTATTCATCCACTGTTCCTTAATCTTATCAGCATTATCCTTCACTTTAGCAGGAACGTAATGTGTCTGAACGTTCATTTTCACACTTTTAAATGCCTCCCACTTTTCAGTAGTTCCTTTACCTGCAAATAGCCTACTCCAATCAACTTTTGAAAGTTCTTGTCTCATACCATAAAAAATTGCCTTATTCAGTTAAGAATTTGAACTTTTATTAAGAACTTTTCCATAACTATTTTAAAACTAATAGAATTATGATCACTAGTCCCAAAGTGTTCACCTACTAACCCTCAGTCACTTGCCCTGTCTTATTTCCCATGATAAGGTCAAGTTTTGTACCTTCTCTATATATTGATAAATAAAATTATCTTGAACACATTTAACAAATTCCTCACCATCCAAACCTTTAACACTATGGTAGTCCCAGTCACTGTTTGGAAAATTAAGGTTCTCCACTATCACCACTCTATTATTCTCACATATAACTGAGATCTCTCTATATGCTTGCTCTACAATTTAACTCTGACAACTGGGGGGGGCTTTAGTACAATACCATCAAGGTGATCATCCCTTTCTTATTTCTCATTTCAAATCATGTATTTTCATTGGATGATGCCTCAGAAATATACTCTCCAATTACAGTAGTAATGTTTTCCTTAATAAAAATTGCCACTCCCCCATCTCTCTTACCAACCTTTCTCAACTTCCTTTAGCATCAAAAACCCACAACACTGAGCTGTCAGTCCTGGTTTTCCCTCAGCCAAGTTTCTGGAATAGCTATGATGTCCCAGTCCCATGAACCGATACATGCCCTGAGCTCATCAGCCTTACTTGTAAGACTCCTTGCTTTGAAATAAATGCTGACTAATTCTTCAGAGTTACCTCATTCTCTGACTTGCTCTTGTATGTCTTTACTAACTAACTTGCTCTTTTCTGATTCAGAGCTATCCTCATCTTTCTTCCTATTTTCATTGTTACTTAGGAATCCCTCCCTCCCCCCAGTAGTTTACTGGCTCCCAAAATAGAACCAGCAAATCTCCCCACCAGGATATTGGTCCCTTTCCAGAGCAAGTGAACCCCACCCCTTTTGAACAGGCCTTTTCAACCCCAAAGAGATCCCGATGATCCAAGAGTCAGTGTTCCTGCACAGTGCACCACCTTTTCTGCCACTGAGTTATTTGCCATATCATTTTCTTCCTTCCCTCATTAGAAAGTGGCACTGAGAGTAAACCAGAGATTACTTTTTTTTGTTCTGTATTTTAATCTTCTACCAAATGTCCTATACTCGCTTTGTAAAGCCTTAACCTTTCCCTCACTATACCATTCTTACCAATGTGTCCACTAATTTTCAGCTTCTCACTCTCTGCTTTGACAATATGTTTCAAATGTTTTTGAGATGACCTTAACTCTGGCACCAGGAAAGTAACATGCTATCCTAGACTCATGCTCATTGCTGCAGAAACCCCTGTCTGTGCCCTGATAGGACAGTTGCCCATTACAATTATAATTTAAATCTTGACAAACCGCTGAAGTCTTTACCCAAGAGGGTTGTAGAAGCTCAGTCATTGAGTTCAAAACAGAAATTAGTAGATTTTTAATAATTAGACACATTAAGTGGGATGGGTGTAGCGCAGGAATATAGTGTTGAGGTAGATGTTCAGTTATGATCTAGAATGACAACGTAGGTTCGGTGGGCTATCTTTCTCACTATTTCTATATCTCCCTCACTCTGTCTCTTTCTGTGTATCTCTCTTTATTTTTTTATTTGCTCTTTATCTCTCAAATTCTCACTCTCATCCTCTCTATTTCTCTGTCTCTATTCCCTCTATCTATGTTCCTCCGTTTCTATCGTTCCCTCTCTGTCTCTATCTGTGCCTCCTTATACCTCTCCCTCTCTGTCTCCCTCTCTGTCTCTATCTCTTTCTCCCTACCCTCTATCTCTCCCTCTCTATCCCTCTCTCTCTCTGAATCTATTTCTCCCTCTCTAACCTTCTCGCTGTCTCCCACTCTCCTTCCCACCCCCTCTCTCTGTCCCTTTCTATGCCTCTATCATTACCCCCCAACCCTCTCTCCCTCCCTATGCCTCTCTCTCTCCCTCCCTCTCTCTCTCTCTCGCTCTCTCCCTCTGTCCATGGTGCTGAAATTAACTCGCAGGCAGCGCCACGTGATGCGCCGAGCCAGCTCAAGGGGCAGGGGATGAGCTGGAGTTTGGAGCTGTCACAGTGAAAGCGGCTTCTTTTCAGTTTATTTTTGGAGCTTGTGGGCCGGGGTTGGGGGGGGGGGGGTCGCTGAGAGGGGGAAGAGATGCTTGAAGAGAAAGAGAAGAAAACAATGTAGAGGCTGGATTTTGTGGGGTGGTGGGACGCAGCGCCTGATCTACAGATACCTTTGATTTTGGAAGTGACTGGGGACTGAATTCGAGTTTGTGTCTCTGTAAGTTCGTGTTGCAGTTGAATCGAGAGACTGAGGGAGATGTGAGGATCGGGACTGTTGTTGCGGCAAAGATGCAGAAAGGAATTCGGCTGAATGATGGGCACGTTTCCTACCTGGGGGTTCTGGCCAAGAAAGATGGAACCAGGAAAGGTTACCTGAGCAAGAGGAGCTCGGACAACACCAAATGGCACAACAAGTGGTTCGCCTTGCTTCACAATATGCTGTTTTATTTTGAGAATGATTCCACCACCAAAGCCTCTGGTCTCTACTTACTGGAGGGGTGCGTGTGCGAGCGGGCACCATCCCCCAAACCATCGCTTACAGCCAAGGAATCCCTGGAAAAGCAGGTAGGAGAGCCAGGGCACTGAGTGTGCAGTGGCTAACAATAAGTGGCCAGTAACCAATATCCAGTGGCCAGTGTAAAATGAGGGTTCAGGCAGTTCGCACCCCAACCACCCCCCCCCCCCGGCTGCAGACTTTTGTCATTTCAATTAAAAATGTGCCCAATCCTCACATGATGAATCCTAGAGCGGTCTTTCTTTGATCTTCTTGAATATCCACGACACGGTTTTGTGTTTAATAATCCCAGCGCAAGGACTGCAGACGCATCTCTCCAAGTAAACAAGAGGGAAACGGATGGAAAATGCAACACTTTTGGCGCATTGAGATTTCACGAATCGAATCTAGGAGTAAAATCCCAGCTGCGAGAAAAGTACAATTAATGCCACCATTAAAAACTACTTTTATTTTTGTTCAAAAATGGCTTATATTTCTCCCTTTCTATGACGCTGGAATTATTAATCGGTAGTTGGGTTTATTAAGACGATGTGTGATTCTATTTTTAACAGTTAATCAGTCACAACAGGAACCTTTACAGAGCAAAGAGAGCGAGAAACACATTCTTGCTTCTCATATTGAACAGATCTTGGTAATAAAGTCGTTTCTTGCAGAGATGACAATATTATGGATTCTAAAAACAATAAATTATGCATCATGCCAGGTGCAATGGTTTACGAAACTAGATAAAGTTATTTAACCGTTACATGGACAGTGCGGCTGGAGGTATTGAGGAGTGAAGCGGGCGGATCTGTGTGAGTTCGCTCAGGGTTATTTTTATAACGTAGAGAAAGCTCTGGTCCAGGACTTTCTGCACTCAGTGTCTCCGCCCCATGTATCGAGAGGGAACTGCAAGTCCCTCACACTCCAGCTATTTCGGGCATATGTTGCTTTCAGCTCTTTGATTATCCTTGAATCCACAATTGCTTTGTTTCTAGTCATTTTTTACTGACATAAAAACACGTAAATCAAAAGTAGTGGTAGATTTTTTAAAGGGAGCAATAGCTGCAGTTTATCTGCACAGGAGGAATATCTTAATGTCAAAATATTCACTGTTTGGAAATCGATCGATCCCCAAATACTGTACCAATAAATCCAGATGAATGTCCCTTTGTCACAGATTAAATATTACTGATACCCTTGCCTGGATAGCATGTTATTAAGTACGTTAATGGTTTCCTGAATGAACTGCTATCGTTCCTTGTATAATCTCCTCATTTTATCCTGCAACGTTTATGTCAATATCTGACACATTAAAGTCCCGCAGTATCAGTGCGAAAGTCAAACTACCTCCCGCACCATCAGCCACTCAATTCGCGTGTTGCTTCACTGGTCACTCTCGGACAACTCAAAACAATTTTTAAAAATCTATTGGATTCAACTTGTATATGTTTAGAAATAAGTCCAAAAATGTTCTGTATTATTCGAATGTGGAGGATTTCTGGCAAATTGACTGCAGGGAGACTTCAGATCACTGCTGGAATGGTCCAATGCGTATGACACAGCCCTGGAATGAACAAAAATAACCAGAACGGGGGACCATATATCCAATAAGTTTCATTTTCCCTCTTCAAGGGGCAGTTAAAACTTACATGTCCATACACTCAATAAAAACCGAATGAATTGCGGATGCTGTCAATGAGAGACAAAAGTAGAAATTGCTGGAAAAGCTCAGCAGGTCTGGCAGCATCTGTGAATAGAAAGCAGAGTTAGTATCTCAGCTCATGTTCTGAGGAAGGGTCACCGAACCGGAAACGTTAACTCTGATTTCTCTCCACAGATGTTGCCAGACCTGCTGAGCTTCTCCGCGATTTCAATTATGCATACACATTCACTGACATTGTACACATTCACGTACACACTTACACTCACACAGACATGTACACACGTACACACACACACATATACACACGTACACACATACACACGTACACACACACGTACACACACACACAAACACATTCATACGAGTTTGGACAGTCACGGTGCTACAGTCTGGCCTGTGTTAAAGCAGTTGAGCTAAAAGGAATGCTGTGGGTTGTTGTTAACCCAATATGGAAAGTTTCCCTCTATTTCCAGGGTCAGGGCTCAGCACCGTTCCTAATGAGAGGAGAGCGAACTGACTGGAATATCCCCGCCCCTGAGGTGGCACTGGGAACGAAAAATAGGACCTTCCCCAGTTATTGCAGTATGTGAAAGGCACCAGAGATATAAACACCTGGATTCCTTTGCAGCAAAATGGAATTCTCAACATGATTCTAAAAATCTGGAAAAACAGCTGAGCTGTAGATGTGGTGATCCAGCATGGGAGTTGGGATGTGGGCTTGTGGGGAATGGGAGCTGGGAATATGGAGAGGGGAATGGTGACTATGCTCAGTGAATGTTGTGTATAAGAGTATGGGGACGGGGCTGGGAATTGGGGGCATAGGAGCTGGTAGCTGAGAAGTGGGAGTTTGGTGCCTGGAAACTGGGAATGACAGGATGTGGGTCTGGGAGCTGGAAATGTGGGGTTTTGGGGTTTGGGAATTGGGAATTTGAGAGTTTGGGTTCTGGGAATTTGAAATATGGGGATTTGGAGTCTGGGATGTTGTGGTGATGGGTAGTAGGGTAACAGGTTGAAAAACAAAATTTAGGAATATGACTGGGATAGTATCAAGGGAAGACTGTAGGACAGCTAATCAGTTTGGTAACTGGCTAGATGTTGTATTGTCGGTAATGTAATCGCTTGCACTGAGATTCAAACTGACAAAGAAATCTCCAATGTAGACTTTTTTTCATATTATGTGGGCATCACTGGAAAAGACAATATGTATTGTGGGTTCATAAATGGCTATGAGAAGTATATCACCCTCTTGAGCCACTAGAGTCCAGAGGTGCACTCACACTACTGTTTAGAAAAGGAGTTCCCAGGAGTTGCACCCACTCACAGTGAGGGAATGTTGTCATATTTCCAAGTTGGGATGGCGAGTGGTTGGAGGATAGTGTTCCTATGTCCAAGCAATTGGAATTAGTTCAGTTTAGGAACTTGCCAGCTTGGATGACCCTATGACTCCATCTGTTGCCATGCCCTTCTGGGTGGTGGAGGTCCCAGTTTGAAAAGTGCTGCAGGAGAGCATTGGTGAATTTCTGTGATTCATCTGGTAGATGTTATACACAACTGCCACCATGCATCAGTGCTGGGTGTGGTACTGACCAAGTGGCTGCTTTGTCCTGGATGGTGTTGAGCTTCTTGAGTGTTGTTGGAGCTGCATCCATCCAGGCAAGTGGCGAATATTCCATCCCACTCCTGACTTGTGCCTTGTAGATGGTGGACAGGCTCTGCGGAAACAGGAGATAGGTTACTTGCTGCCGGATTTCCTGTTTCTGACCTGCTAGTACTAATGCCTACATGACTACTGAAGAATAAATTCATATTTAGTTATATGACATGTCACTGTGGCAATAAATTTCTAATGTATCCACTTGTCAATCATTTGGTTACAAACTACCCTGGCAAGTTATTCATACAATGAATTTCTTTGTAATATTCCTTGAAGCTCATTATTCTCCCCATTTTCCAATTGCGTAAATTATGCATCTATACCATTGAGTATGGAGCTGAATTGATTGAAGTATACACGATGGGTAAAGGTCATGATAGGGTAAACAGAGAGATGCTTTGTCTCCTGTTAGGGGCATCCTGAACTATACACCTACCCTTTAACTTCGAGCATGGTCAACCAGAGTGAACACCAGGAAGCTCTTCTTCACGCCAAATCCTGATTTCTCATCCCCAAAAAAGCTGCTGAAGCTGGAAGCTATTTGAAAATTTCAAAATAGAGCATTATAGGTTTTCATTGGCAAGGATTTTCAGAGTGATGGAACAAAATTAGTTAAATGGAGTTAACAGACAGATCAGTCATGATGTAATTTGATGATGGAAGAGACTCAAGGGGCTGAATGGCATCTTCCAGTTCCTGTGCTTTCTCCTTTCACTGATGCAGGGGGTTTCACTGGGGCCTCTGCTGACTGCTGCCCAACGTCCTGGAGCTGTCACAGGTTAGCAGCCGAGAGTGAGAGACACAGCTTTTCCACATTCTACTTCACAGCAAGGGCACTGAGGCCAGGAGGTCAGCCAGATCTGGACCAATCTGGGCTTTGTTTGATGCTATGATGAATGTTGAGTCACTAGGGGCATTGGAGACCAGCACTGAGACTCTCCCAGCAGAATGGGCTCAATGCCTGGGGAAGCAGAGTTTTCACATGTCCTGGTCATTAGTTATCCCTCAGCAACTTGCTGTCCATGAAGAAACAGTGGCTATCTCTACAGTGAATTACAGCTACTGCAATTCAGAAATGCATTCTTGGCTTTATTGCACTTTGGGACATTCTGAGGTCAGGAAAGATGACAGTGAAATGCAAGTCTTTCTTTGATTTTTGTAAGTAAACTCTGTGAGATTGTGAAGCAATAAACTATTTGCATTTATATAACAGTTTAATGTAGCAATATATTTCAATGCAAGTTTCATATTGGAATATAGTGAACAGAAAGTGTAGTACTTTCTGAAACAGGTAACAAGCATGGTACACTGATGCACAGAGGTAGGTAACTCTTCATCACAGAGTTGCTTTTTCAATAGCGGGCTTTTCAAAATCATCAACGAGGAAAGGGAAAAGTGTAATACTTTTGGCCTTTGAGTTTCCAACCCCCCATTCAATGCTTACAGAGAACTTTTAAGAGTCTGAATCAGTACATTTACTGTGCTGGTGAGTTAACATATTTCTAAAAAAAAAGTAACAAGAAGAGTTCAGAAGGAATTTTTTACAAATACATTTCCTTCATCATGAATCAGAGTACAGGAAGCATTTGCCAGAAGATATAAGGAATGAGAGACCTTGGTTATCCAAAAGACTGGGGAAGCTGTCTTTTGGTTCAAAATCATCAGGGATTTAAAAAGAGTGAGTAAAGAGAAGCTGTGCCCAGTGGCAGGAGGGTCGGTAGCCAGAAGGACTCAGGTTTAAAGTGATTGGAAAAACTACCAGAATGGGGACATTAGGGTTGGAGATGCTGAGCCTGAAAGGCAGCAGAAGCAAATGCAATCATAATTTTCAACGGGAATCTGGGGATATACACTGCTTTGGAGCAATCAAAAGCCACACTGCCTGTTAACTCTAGTTGATGCAAAGGGATGTTGAGTGTGGGTGTATAAGAATGGACGTCTAAAAAATTCAAATTAACACCTGCATCTTTTAAGATTTCAAGCAATGCATTTGCATCAACAATAAAACGTGACTAACTTTTGGCCAAAAGAATGAATGAGAATTTTTTATTTTCAATTTCATGAAATGATGCTATCAAATACAATCAATGGCCATGATGTGAATTCTGTTTATAAAATCAATGCATTAAGATGACAACAACTGGTACTGATGTGAATCCTGCAATTTCGCCAAGATTCTGGGCCACAGGGTCGTCTCTGCTGGAAATGTTTGCCTGTCTCTATGGTTTGACTGCTTCTATTCAAAAAACAGAAGTGCCGAGCACCCTTATGTTTTTGTAAATTAAACTGGTCAACAAGTCACCAGAAGTGCAAAGTATCACGTCTCTTGGGTGAAGCAAAGTGAGACACAGATTTAGTCAATAATCCCATAATGGATGAGAGACAACTACTAAAAGTAATGGCAAAAATTCTGGCTTTAGGCAATAATGTCTTTAATGAAAATGGTACTGGAGAGAGGCTTAAACAGGTGGCTGATAAGTGTTCTACCTTATTGGCCAAGACTAAATTATCTTGACTGAATCAGAGATAATGGGAACTGCAGATGCTGGAGAATCCAAGATAACAAAGTGTGAAGCTGGATGAACACAGCAGGCCAAGCAGCATCTCAGGAGCACAAAAGCTGACGTTTCGGGCCTAGACCCTTCATCAGAAACGTCAGCTTTTGTGCTCCTGAGATGCTGCTTGGCCTGCTGTGTTCATCCAGCTTCACACTTTGTTATCTTGACTGAATGTTTGATATCGACAGAGCAATTACCTTCAGACCTAAACAAGGTCAGCAACAACAACTGAACAAATCCCAACAATATGTAACATTTCTTTATGCTGATTCCAATTTCCCTCTCTGCCTGTCTATCTGCTTGTCTATTTCTTTCTTTCACTCTCTCGTACAAAAGAGAACACCACTCCTCCAGCACTGTCCTGTCCTCTCCAAGAGTTAGAGATTAGTCTCCAAGACACTGCCGTGAGCAAAATAAAAATTGCTGGGACATAAAGCACAGAGTTATTAAAATAAATTGTGTGGGATTTGTTTCCTCAATTTTTCTGAGCAATTTGGTTAATTAGTTTTAAAACATACTGAAAATGGGAAAGGAAAGGCTGTCTAACTGGTCTGTGTGTTGGAGGTGGGAGTTCCTGTTATGAAATCTCCAGGAATACATCCAGTCAGAGTTGACAAGCCTCATTGGTCTTCTGTCTCGGATTCTTAAAATATCTGAAGTTAACGGTGCTCCTATTTTAATATCATTCTAATATACTATTGTAGACAACACAGATTAATGGTGAATTGCAACCGTACCTCACATTAGCTGCATATGCAACTAAATGTTCATTAAAGGCTTTCCCCATTGTCAGGCAGGAGTTGGAGACAAAAGCTGTTTCAGAGAGTATTTACACAACAATCTGATCTCATGGAGATACCTTGGGGGCTACGAGGGAGGGGAAGGAGTGGGTCAAGGGGTTTTGTGTGATATGATGGGGTTGAATTTAAAGTGATTATTTGGAAAGGCACTAGCTTCTAATGGGACAGCTAGTTACACAGGAGTAACTCAATGAGTTTGTACAATAGAATGAACCATGGACTGCTCTGAGATTGTCTGGAGCATGGTGGCCATGTTTTACTGCTAAAATTATGGCCATCAGTTTAAACTGCTCTGTCCTTTTAAGGTCACTGTTGAAGCATTTGCCATTGGGAAGTGTTGTAACTGGGGACATGCACGAAATATTAGATGATTGTAGACTCCTGATGTCAACTATTGGTTAAATTCAATTGCTTTGGGGAGAAGCCAATTTTAAAGGCAGAATAATTGCAGAAAAGGATTGCTGTGGTCACTTTGAAGTCTGAACATGATAGTGACTTTCCATTAGAAAAACACAGATAATTGAGAGCAGAATAATATTTTTACAGCATAAATTGCTTTATAAACTCATCACACTGCAATTGTATTCTATCACATGTGGCTACACTGAGTTACCTCCAATTGGAAGGAAAACATACTTACATAATGAAACCTGTTTGCATAGACAAATCTCATTATAAATATATACATAGGCATTTATAATAGAAAAGATTGGCAGGAAAAGTAGGCAGAAGTAAAATATTTAATGTATTTATAGATAGTAGTAATTACCTGTATAATGGTCTAACTTTTTTCTTTAATTAGGGAACACTCAAACATCACAGTGCAGAGAACAAAATTGAATAGGATAAAAGGCAAAGTGGTTCAGAAAGTTTTGTTCAGCAAATTTCAGCTCAAAGATGATAAAATGGCAGAAAGTTAAGGACAAGCAAGATATAGACTGTAATATCCAGGGAATTAAAAAGAAATATTTTTAAAAAGGGAAGAAGGGAGGAGAAATTGTATATTAGGAAGTTTAGAGGAGACAACAATGGCGTGAACAACATTGTGACAGGAAAACAGCAGGAAGTTTACTGATTGTAAAGAGGACAGCCAGGTGGACCTCACAGAATATGAGTTCCATGATTGGGGCTGTTAATCTGGTTTAATCAGGGAGACCTGGCTGATTGATAAGAACAGGAGTGTCAGACATCCTGCTCACTCTGACAGCTGGCTCTGAGGCAGCTGGATCAGTGTCAAGGACTCTCCACGTGTAAATAATGGGTGACTCAGTGATGGGATACTGGCCTCTGTGGAGTCATTTCAGTGGCAATGAGAGTGGGATTAATGATGTAACCATGCAAAAGTACCTACCAGCTGAAGCCCAGCTGGACTTCAACAGACGCTACAACTAGCTTTATCATTGGAAAATGCAGCAAGCAGAGCATACGGGTTGCAGGGTATTCTGATGGAAGTGGACACTCTCGTCAGTCCAACTGAGCTTGGGGAATACCACTTGAGTGAAGGCAATTGCAGAGCCTCACGCAGGACATATCCTGAACAGAGGGTCTCCAGATCTGCCCACAGCGAAACCCCTAAAAAACACCAACCTTCAGCCAAATGGTTAAAATTTTCTTCGGGATCTGGGCAAGCAAGCCATTGCAGTTGCTGCCAATATGCCGATTCAAGATTGCAAGAATCCCACTAGGCTTGAATAGAGTAAGAGAGCTCATAGGCCTGTATCCAGGACCGTGTACACCCTGGAAAACCCACCTATATCTGGTTTGGAACATTAACGTTTCTTATCAACAACCAAATCAGAATGAATCAAAAAGAACGCCTGGTTAAATGATCACCAGGTTCTAATGGTGGTCAATAGCAGAGCAGCCATTTCAGTGATCGCAAAGAGTCTAAAAAGAATCACTCCAGATGTCAAACCTTAAGCTTGTGCAAGACCTTAGCTAAGCTGAGGACCTATACCAGGCAACCTGTGACATGATTGATTGTGGTTGTTAAAACCTGGGCAAATCAGGAAAGCCCTGGCTGACCAATATAACCAGGAGATTAGAATCTCCTCAGTTTAGGTGATTGGCTCTGAGCTGGCTGGTCACACAGCCATTCACTGAGTACAAGTGAATAAAGGCTGACTTGATGATGGGATCCCAATCTCTGTTCAGTCAGTTCAGCGGTAATGGGAGAAAACAGGGTGTGTCTGAAGAACATTCACTTGCAACTGTCATCTTGGAGTTGGAGTAAGCATTTCTGGCATCAGGCCTTTACTTGGGAAGCTTGACTCATTTGTTCCTGCTGTCGAAGACTGAGCCCAGTATGTGGAAGGAATACATTTTTTCCAGGCAAATGGCATGGATAATGACATGGAGTGGATAAAAAGCAATGAGTAATCCTTCTGACTGCTGGTGGACCTGCAGCTTTTCGGTTATAAGGGTCTTAACTTTCCCAGAGACACTAGACACTAAAACCTTCCAAGAATTGACAGAGTTGTTTAAGGAATAGCATGACCACAAACCTCCTCAAATCCTGAGACGCTATTAGTTTTAATATGGTAGTTAGAGAGCGGGGGAAATCCGTATCTGAATTTTTGATGAGGTTACAATGACTGGCAGGTGCATGTAACTTTGGGTTAACCCTGAATGAGATGCTGAGAGACCGTTTGGTGTGTGGGATTATGGTGTAACCATGCAGAAGTGCCTACTTGCCGAAGTCCAACTAGACTTCAAACAGGCACGACAACTGATCTTGTCATTCGAAAACGGCAAGTGGAGCATGGGAACTACAGGACATCCCAATGAAAAATGAACCCCCTCACCTGAGCTTGGGAAACACCACTTGATCGCTGGCAATTGCAGAGCTTCATGAGGGGCATATCCTGAGCAAAGGGACCCTAGGCTAACCAACATCAGCCCCCAAAACAAAGCTGAGCCTTCAAAAGTAGCCAAACAGTTCTTCAGGAACTGGGTCAATGAGCCATTGTAGTTGCTGCTGGTATGTGGATTCGAGACGGCAGAGGAGTCCTACAAGGTCTGATTTGAGTAGGAGCTCTCAAAGGCCAGAACGCAGGAGAGTGCACACACTGAAAAGTTCCTGAACGTGGGGGCTGGAACAATTTAAATTGCTCAGTGACACCCAAATCGGAGCCAATTAATGTTTGATTAAATGGTCACCCGGTTCTCATGGAGGTTGATACCAGTGCAGCTATATCTGTGGTAGCTCTTTAACAAGAGTCACTCAGGACTGCAACCTATGAGCTTATGCAAGACCTCAGCTGGAGAGAAAACATATATTAGGGAACTGTTGCAAATTAACGGTACGACTCTGGTTTCAGTCTCCTACGAGAAGCTGTTGGTGCAGTTACTACTGATGGGAGTAGAAGGCTCAGGTCCAAGCCGATTGGTGCGTGGAACTGGCTGAGAAAGATTCACCTTGATTGGCTCAACAAGATTTGATAGGAAAATGGCCACGTCAGTAAAAACCTAGTGAATAGCAGGAGTTTTCCAACAAAGGCTTGGGACAATCAAAGGGACGAAAGCCACTTAACGTGTTGATCTGGATGCATTTCCAAGATTTTGTAAGTCTGGTCTGTGCCATTTGCCTTGCAAGTAAAAGTAGAGGTGGAAATCAGGAGGCTGAAGAGTGAAGGAATCATTGAACCAGTACAGTTTGCAGAATGGGCAACACCAGTCATACTGAAGTTTGAAGGCTCGGTTCACCTTTGTGGGACTTTCAAGCAAAAGGTAAACCTCTTTTTGCGGCTGGATAAATATGTGATCCCTCAGATAAGGACTTGTATACAAAGTTGGTTGGAGGAGGGAGGGCTATCATCTACAAAGTTGGACAATAGCCATGCCTACCTACAATTGAGTGTTTAACATTCCCAAAATTGCACTGCAATTAATTACCCAAAAGGGTTTATATAATACACAAGACTGCCATTTGGGGTATGATCAGCCCACCATGGGGAATATTTTACAAGGGCTACCCCAGTTGCCATTTATCAGGATGACATACAAATAACAGGGAAAACCAATAAAGAGTACTTGGATATAGTGTTTAAACATTTCTCCCAGGACAGTGTACTCCTTAGATGGGAAAAATGTGTGTACCAGGCTCCCTATGTAAACCAAAATGTCACTGAGTCGACAAAACCAGGTTACACCCATTGGAAGAGAAAGTGAGGGCGATCAAAGCTGCCCCAGCCTTGTCTGTACCTGAGCTTAGGTCTTTTTCCTTGGGTCATTCAATTATTATGGAAAAGTCATAGGTAACCTGGCCTCCTCCTTGGCACCCTTACACCTGCTATTAAAAAAGGGTCAATCTTGGAAATGATCATGAAGCCAAGAAATGGCCCTTAGGAAAATGAAAAAGCTGCTATTATCATCTAAGGTGTTGGCTCACTAGGATCTCAAGCAAGATGTAGTGCTGACATGTGATGCCTACCCAAGCAGTATTGGAGTATTGCTGGCTCACTGGTGGTGCAATGGGGAGGAACACCTGATAGCGTATCGCTTCCCAGATTCTGGCTAATGCCAAACGCAAGTTTGCCCAGGTAGAGAAGAAAGCTTTAGTGGTGATTTGGTGACAGAATACCAGCCTTGGGGGCAGTTATTTTTGGGCATTACTTTGTTTCAGGTCTCCTACGAGAAGCAACTGGTTCAGTTACCACTGATTATAGTAAAAGGCTCAGATCCAACCTTGGTGGGGTGAAATTGATTGAGGAAGTTTCACCTAGATTGGCTCAACATTTTTTAGTTAAATTGGAGGTGTAGTGGATAGCAAAAAATGTTATCTCAGGGTACAATGGGACCTTGATCAGGTGGGCCCGTGGACCAAGCAATGGCAGATGGAGCTTAATTCAGATAAATGTAAGATCTTAATGATAAAGTCCTGGGAAGTACGGCTTGGAATGCAGGTTCATAGTTTCTTGAAAGTGGAGCCACAGTAGACAGGGTAGTGAAGACAGTGTTTGGTATGTTTGCCTTTATTGGTCAGTGCATAGGAGTTGGTAGGGTCATGCTGAGGTTGTACAGGACATTGGTTGGGCCACCATTGGAATACTGCATTCAATTCAGGTCTCTCTGCTACAGCAAGGATGTTGTAAAACTTGAAAGGGTTCAGAAGAGATTCATGGTTGGAGGGTTTGAGCTATAGGGAGAGTCTGGCTATGTTGGGTTTTTTTTCCCTGGAGCATCAGAGGCTGAGAGGTGACATTATAGAGGTTTATAGAGGGTCATAGGGTGGATGGCCAAGGCCTTTTCCCCAAGATAACGGAGCCCAAAACTAGAGGGCACAGGTTTGAGATGTGAGGGGAAAGATTTTAAATGGACCTTAGGGGCAACTTTTCACACAGAGGGTGGTGTGTGTATGGAATGAGCTGCTGGAGGAAGTGGTGGAGGCTGGTCCAGATACAACATTTCAAAGGCATCTGGATGGGTATACGAATAAGAAAGATTTAGAGGGATATGGGCCAAATGCTGGCAAATGGGACTGGATTAGTTTAGGATTTTTGGTCAGCATTGACGAGTTGGATCAAAGGGTCTGTCTCCATGCTGTACATCTCTATTACTCTGACTCTAAATACCTGGACGTTTTTCAGAAAGGTCTAGGGCCTATCAAAGGAGTCAAGGCCACCTTGCATGCTGACCAGGAAGAAATTCCACAACTCTGCAAAGGCTGCCCTGTGCTATTTGCCTTGGGGGCAAAAGTAGAGGCAGATGTCAGGAGGATGGAAAGTGAAGGAGTCATTAAACCAGTCCAGTTTGCAGGATGGGCAGCGCCAGACGTACTGACTGTGAACTCTGATGGATCATTTGCCTTTGTGAGGATTTTAAACAAACAGTAAACCTCTTTTCACAGCTGGATAAATACCCAATCCCTCGCACAGAGGATTTATACACAAAGTTTGTGAGGGCTGTCCTTCACAAAGCTGCACATGAGCCATGCATACCTGCAATTGCATTTAGCTGAAAATCCCCAGCAGTATGCCACAGTTAATACCTATAGGGTTTGTACCAAGAGACGACACTGCCAATGGGGTATCATCTCCCTGTGCAATTTTTCAATGGATGATGGAGAATATTTTACAAGGTATACCCCAGGTCACCATTTATCTAGAACTTGGACAATATGCTTAAACCTTTCTCCCAGGTGGATGTATGCCTTAGAGGAGAATGTGTGTTCCAGGCCCCCAAGTGATCTACTTGGTTACAGAGTAGACAAGACTGGGTTACACCCTTTGGAAGATACAGTGAGGGTGATCAATGTTGCCCCAAGTCCCATATCTGTCCTGGAGCTTCAGCCTTTCCTTGGTCCGGTGAACTATTATGGAAACTTCATACATAACCCAGCCTCCAACCTGGCACCTTTACATCCATTCCTAAAAAAGGTCAGCCTTGGAAAGCATAGCCAAGCTATAGCTTTCAGGAAAGTGAAGAGATGGCTATCATCCTCTATGGTGTTGGCACACTATGATCTCAAGGCGAGATCTGGTATTGACATGCGATGTCTCCCTGCATGGCATTGGGGTGGTATTAGCTCATAGGTGGCCCAATGGAGAGGAACGTTCACTAGCATGTGCATCCAGGACTTTGGCTAATGCAGAGTATAAATAGATAGAAAAGGAAGGTCTGGCAGTTATATTTGGAGTCAGAGTGTTCCACCAATACCTTTACAGATGTAAATTTGTAATAATAAAAGACTCACAAACCCCTTCTAGGTCTACTTAAAGATGACAATGCTGTGCCACCCATTGCTTCAGGCCAAATTCAGCAGTGGGTTCTGATGCTATTTGTGTATAATTACAAGTTAGAACACCATCCATGAGGCTAAGTAGCAAATGTGGACGCAGCGAGCTGCCTCTCGCTGTCTGATACACCACCGGTAATACCACCACAGGAAGAGACTGCAATGGTTTTACATTTTCTGGGCACACTTCCAATCATGGCTGGCAATATCAGACTTTGGATACAGAAAGACCCAGGCCTGGCCAAACTGAAACAGCTGCTGGTGATGGGGGAAACCAAAGGGCCACCATAACCAGGAATGAAACCTCTATGGACCCAGAGAGACCAGATCACGGTAAACAGGAGGGTCAGGGGTTCTGTTTACTCTGAGAGCTGGCTCTGAGGGAGCTGGATCAGTGTCAAGGACTCTCTGCATGTAAATAAAGGATGACTTAGACCTGGGATAGTGGCCTCTGTGGAGTTATTTTGAGGAAGAAATTGGAAATACAGGTAAAGGGGTGTTTGTCTTCAGCTTTGACATTTGCCCATTCTGGGTATAGGAGACAGGAGCCTGTCCAGATAAGGTAACAGTTTTCAGAACTGTAACCAGCTTAAACTTTAAGATGATTGAAAATATTAAAACATTGTAATTGGTAGAACAATGGGACAGATATAAGAATTGAATTTGAAGTCTGAGGAGGTAGTGAGACTGAAGATGGGAGATAGACAGGGTCATCCCAGAGTGGAGGAGATTGTAAATTAAACTGGTGAGAAGTTATAGCACTGACGTTGATAAAGACACAAAGGCAATTTCCAATCCTGTTAAAAACACAGACTCCAAATGTCATACTGACGCTTCAAAGTTTTGTGTGTTAATTCTGCAATCAGTGATTTGAAAGGTGAGATTCTCATTGCTCCATCAAGTAGGGTGATCAAGAGAGAAACTGCAAATAAAATGAAGAGTAAACAGCTGGGATATCAACATTCCAAAAGGGAAAGATGCAGTAAATATTCCAACTGCTGATCGTTCATTGAAAATTAAAGGAGCAAACCTTTCAGATTTGAATGTATCTGATGTTCCTGCGTCAGCATTCCCAATTTGAGACTTTGTATCTTACTGAGTAAAAGAGGTGCTCAAAAGTGAGGCTTATTCTTGGTGGATTGTACAGATAGAATTCCCTTTAACTGCAGGTTTTGCCTGTAACTAGGTTACATTTGCAGCTTGCGCATTGCTATCCCTGCTATGAACGAGACATTACGTGACTTGATTGCTGTTCCACAGATGGTGTTCTCTTTAGTGCTGAATCTCACCCAATCTGTTTACTCCTCCTTCTGAAAAGGACTTGTTTTCAATTAGCATATTCCTCTGACTTGTCACTGAACACAAATCCCCACTTACTGTTTTCCTAACCTTTTGGCCTTTCTCTCCTTCCCTTTTCTCCTTTTCAAAGGCTGAGTCTTTGATAAGTGTTGACTAGTGTTGCCAAGTCTCCAGAATTACTCTTGAAAGTGAAGATTAATCTCCAGGCTGGCATCTGCTGGCACAGAAAACACTGCAAGAAAATCACGGGGGAAATGAAAAAAATTAGTTGTGTATTTTTTCAATTTACTTTGATCACCTTTGTTCATTAGTTGTAAACATTTGGGGATATAGGGAGAAAAGACTACTTGACAGACAGCAATTAATTCTTCAATCACTTCAGAGAGGGTCAGTTAACTTTCTAATTGGTCATAGCCAGGACAAGTCACTATAGGGATCAGTCTATTGGCTGGGAGTATCAGTTGGAGGCAGATAGTCATATGATAATACTTCTAAGTATATCTGTCATGAATTGGTGACTACAATGGCCACTGTTTCACCTGATGAGCCTTGGCGAGTGAGTTACTATTAATGCACTTGGCATCCATACACACAAACTCTCCATGAGTTACAGGGTCAATATTTCCAACTGAGGGTCCCTAACTCTCCACTTAGGGGCTTTCACAGTGTCAGTCTTTCCTGAGTGGAATTCAGAGGGGTCCAAAACATAAACAACATCACAAAACAGATTCTCTGGTCATTATCACATTGCAGTTTGTGTGAGCTTGCTGTACTAAAGTTAGCTGCCTATTGTTTCCTGCGTTACAGCACTGATTAGTGAAATAATCAGTGAAATACCCCAACGAAACTCAAGCCTGTATCTTGTTTCTTTGTATTATCAATGACTTAAATATAATCAATGGTTTTATTGCTAATGGGAGTGACATCACTTTGCAACATTAGATAAAGTTTTTGAAAGAAACAAGATGTTGCCAATATAAAAATAACAGAGGAATTTTAATATTTTTTCTTCATTACAATTGTCAGTCAGTGAAATGGACTTCAGTCAGAAAATGACATCTCCCAACAGGACTTACAGGAGTGAATTAACATTGTGGAAGTATCAAATGCTGGGAGTACCCCTCTGCAAATGTGAACTGTTGTTGTGAGCTATTTTTGCTGATATTTTCCCTTGTTAAACACAAACATTGAAAAGTCCCACCATGGATTCATAGACAATTCACCTTTTACTGAAAACTCTACAAATATAGGAGTGGTCAGGATCAACTTCCAAACTATGACAATTTCAAGGATTTCAAAAAACTCATTTTTGCAGTGAGCACATGACCAGCAAAGCCAGCAGTTATTACCCAACCCTGGAGTGGGTGCTTAGTATGCTAGATACGAGCTCAGGTCAGCACCCAGTGTCAGGTATTAAGTCCTGCTATTTGATCTTCAGAGGCTCCTGAGAGTAGATCAAGTGAATATGGTCAAGTTTCTTGGCATCACAATGGTACACAGCCCATATTGCACAAGCATAGAGCAAGTGGGCAGGACTATTGCTGGATCGACTTCCAGTTTTTCTTGGCAGTCCCACTCCTCTTCCTTAGGTGATGTTCAAAAGGCATTGGTGTCACAGTGGCTCAGTGGTTAGCACTGCTGCCTTACAGTGCCAGGGTTCGATTCCAGCCTTGGCCAACGGTCTGTGTGGAGTTTGCCCCTTCTCCCTGCGTCTGTGTGGGTTTCTCCCATTTGCTGTGATTTCCTCTGACAGTCCAAACATGTGCAGGTGAGGTGTATCGGCCATGGGAAATTTTCCCATGTTGTCCATGGATGTGCAGGCAAAGTGGGTTGGCCATAGTAAAAATAATGTGCAGGGTTAAGGAAACACGGAGGGGGATTAGTTAGGGTTATATGCTGTTCAGAGGGTTGGTGCAGACCTGATGGGCTAAATGGCCTCTTCCTGCACTATAAGGACTCTTCAATTCTGAGAAAGTCTACAGAAAGGCCACAGCAGAGGTAGGGATTTCCTGGAGCAGGCTGGTGTATTGCTTTAGTTTTGATTGTGCTAATCAAAAGGCATGGATTGAAGGACAAATCCGTGCTATTTTGATATCTGGCTCCAAACAAGCACAGTCAGAGGCAAACAGGAAATTGGAATATTTGTCCTGGAAACTTTAGTCTTTATTTAGAATTCTCAGTTTGAACAGCTTCCAGCACATGTGATATCAGATTTCATGGAATGGCCAAACTATTGTGGTGAATTCCTCAGGACAACTGATTTCTATATGCTTCCAAAGCCCAGAAGATCAAAAAATCAGAGCAGCATTGACTTGTTATAATCATAATGTGCTTTTCTAATATATTATGAAGACTTCCTTCACTGTAGATTGCAGCATTTACTTCATGATTGTCAGGCTACTGGTTTGTAATTCTCTTCTTTTTCTCTCCCTTCTTAAAAAATTGTGTATCATTGGCTGTCTTCCAATCTGCGGGGACCATTCTCAAAAATCTGAGGAACTTTGGAAAATAATAGGCAGCACTGAATATTTCAGCAGATCTCTTTTAGGACACTATGGTATAGGTCACCTGGCCCTGGGGATGTGTGGGATTTTAGCCCCATACGTTTCTCCAATGCGTTTTCTCTGTTGATTTTAATTTCCTCACTCGTTTTCACCTTCAGGTTACCCACGATTTCTGGAATGAAACTTCTGTCATTTCTGTGCACCCCATGATCTTTTCTCCATTTCCGCCCCTCACAGCCGACAGTGGCAGAAGGTTTGCTTAGGGCGGTAAGCAAGGTGCTGAGGTCCATATCTGTCCAATCGCATTTCTCCTGGAGCCGGCCAAATGCCAACACTAGATGAGCAATTCCTTAATCTCTTCTGAAAATGGCCTAACTCCCTTGTAGCAGGACCCTGAAACATGCAGCAATATGTGGTTTGCTGAGCTGCATCAGAATGTGTTCAATAGGCAATGTTGGCTATTGTTCAGATTGGGCTGACCTATGGAGGGGTATGAGGAGGTAACTACCTGCCCATGATATGGGGCCGCTGCAGAGGAAGGTGATTCCATCACAATAAACATGGTTTGCTGCCAAATAATTGAGTTGGGCAACACTGAATTGAATCAGACTTGCTGTGCAGGTTCCTATACATGTTTCACCATGACAACCACAATGACATGGATTTCACTGTACAGGGTCTAATTAAAATAAACTAGTCTGATTAACATTCTCACAACAGAGCTCTGGTTAATACTGACCTGTTCACATAGTGATTACCAGATTCAAATCACTGTGGGGACACATATTCAAAAGTTTCTGTGTTTTCTTTTCTCTGAGCCTATTCTTGAAAATGAGAGTTCAGATTTGAATCCTCCACCTCTGAGGGAGGCCAATGTACCTGTTTTGGCTCTCTGATAGGGCGGTCAGTCTGCCCCACCGCGCTTCCTTCCATAGCCCTGGCAGGGTTCTGCTTCCAGTCCAAATGATCAAACACTGCCAGAAAAGGCACTCTCCAAATGCAGACAATGACAATTTACATTTATATATCACCTTTCAAGTAATAAAAATGACACAAGGTGTTTCACAGCAGCACCTTGCAGCATTCACCTTCTGTGAAAATACTCTGAATTTCACACCACAGGTTATAGAGAAACAGCTTGGTAAGCCATTCAGCCCATGTGCTTGTGATGGTTTTTTGAGGACATCCCAATTCCTGCTTTATCCCTGTAGCCCTACAAATGTTTCCTCTTCAAATATCAATCCAACTTCTTCACTGGACTTGCCTACGCCAGCCCTTGTGGAAGCCTGTTCCAGATCACCTTAACTTGCTGAAAAACTGGCTAAATCATCTCCACTTTGCCTCCTTGTGAATTCCCTTAGATCTGTATCTTCTGTTGTTGACCTTCATTTAGGGACAACAATTTCTGTTTCTTTGCTCAATCTAAACCCCTCAGGATTTTGGATGCCTATTGAATTTCCTCTTCATCTCTTGACTCTTAGAAGCACCCACTTTCTCTATATTCTTTGTTTAATTGATGTCCTTTCTCACTGACACAGTTCTAGTGAAATCTCCTCTGCACCCCCTCCAAGTCTTGGATGCCCTTCCGAAAGCAGATATATATCAGAAAGAGCAGTGATACTGACCCCTGGTGGCCACTGTGTATGTGCCTGAAAAACAACCACTGCTCTCATTTATCAGCTTTTTATTCTATTTATGAAGAATTAATTTTGCTTGATAGAACTTTAAGAAAAACAATAGACCGTTTTGTGTAACTGTCAGTTTAAATCCAGGCTAATTACAGCCTTGGAATTCCTGTCGGTCACCCCTCCCCCTTTTCTGACTCCACTGGTTTTTATATAGATAAAGGCAAAGAATACAGCTTCACGTTGCTAGAGCTGTGTGTTTTAATCTTGGAACTCCTGGGAGAAAAGGCTTCCTTTGAAGAAGGATTGACTAGGACAGAATGGGAGGAGATCTCACTGAAACATATCAGATTCTCAGATCTCCTAACAGAGTGGATACTGAGAGGCTGTTTCCCTGTGTAGGAGAGTCTAGAACAAGGGGCAATGATTCAGTAAATGGTCAGCTCTGTAAGGACTGTAAAGGGTCTCTGTAAAGGACTGAGATGAGGTAGATTTTCTTCACTCAGTGTGGTAAATTGTTGAAATTCTCTCCCAGTCAGTCTGTACAAAGTTAATCAGCATTCCCATTGACAGCATCATGGGAGGTGGAGGTGCTGGGAATAAAACACTGTTTGGAGGTGTTATGGGAACCTGAGAACCTTACTCTGATACCAGTTCATGCTCCACCTGCACTTGCTACAGTCTGTTTGTTCCCTAACCTTTCCTCCCACTTTTGAAAGGGGAATAGCAGCAGGCAATATGGACCATCCAGCCTGCTGCACCTTTCATTTAGATCCTGGCTAATGCTTGACACCAAGTCCATGTTGCTGCCACATCCCTTTGACAATCCAAAATCCTTTCAATCCCAGCCTTGAATCTACTCAATAACTGAGCACCCACCTGGGACAGAATTTCAAAGATTCACTGCTTCTGAGTGTAGAAGCTCTATTTCATCTCAGTTGTACAGAACTGACCCTATATCCTGAAGCTTCGCCCCTTTGTTTAAGGCTCGCCCACATGAGGAAACAGCCTGTTGGCATCTATTGTATCAAGAGATCTCAGAATACAATATATTTCAATGAGATTGCCTTTTATTCTACCCAAGCCTGAATTCTTCCTCAAAGACAGCCTTTTGTCCGAGGAGTCAATGTTATAATGACCATTCATTCTGGCCCTGAAGCCCCCTCTGTTGTTCAATTAGATCATGGCTGATCAATACAACTGCTGCTTCATACTCTTGGCTGTCCTTACAATTAAAATCTATTTCTCCTCATCTGCATGGACTTCATTCTCCCCAGGCTTTAGGGGGTGAATATTCCATATTTGCATTTTTCTGAAAGGCCTCATTCTAATTTTAAGATTAAAAAGATCGATGTTTAGTTTGCTCGTTGGCAACAATGTAAATTAATTTGTTATTAATAATCTGTAAATGACTTTATTAAAGTATTAGTGATGAATCTACATAAAGGTCCGCACTTGTTATCAAATACCAACAACTGATCTAGCGCAGAGCAGGAATACCAGTCTGTTTAAATCCAGACAGCAGTTATGACTGTTTTGCAGAACCACAAGCAAGTGAAGACAAAGCTCCACAACATTAGGAGAAAACAGGTAACATTTCACTTTCTCTTCATTTAATGATTTTAGAGAGAATTTGTTTTTGCCGCACCTCAGGACAGGACTCCGGGCCATGGCGTCGCCAGTGATAAGGAGCCCCTCCAGCTCACACCATCTGGTCTTGAAGGATTATACAGGGCACCTTGGAAAGGTCTTAGGATGTAGACATCACTGGCCAGCCTTTATTGCCCCTCCATAGTTGCCCCTTTGAAGGTGGTGGTGATCTGCCTTCTTGAACCACTGCAGTCCACCTGCTGTACATTGACCCACAATGCAGTTAGAGAAGGATTTTCACCCAGTTACAGTGAAAGAACGGTGACATATTTCCAGATCAGGATGATGATTGGCTTGGAGGGTAACTTGCTGATGGTGGTGTTCCCATGTATCTGCTGCCCTTATCCTTCTAGATGGAAGTGTTCTGTAGTTTGGAAGGTGCTGTCTTGGGATCTTTGATTAAATTTCTCCAGTGAATCTTGTAAATAGTACAGTCTGCTGCTACTGAGCATCAATGGTGGAGGGAGTGGATGTTTGTGGATGCGGTGCCAATCAAGCAGGGGCTGCTTTGTCCTGAATGGTGACAAACATTTTGAATGTTGTTGGAGCTGCACTCATTCAGGCAAGTGAAGAGTAACATTGCTGCCTCTGAGCCAGAACTCCCATTCCATCCCTGCCCTGTGGCTTGATGGCCAGGGAAATGCCAATATTATGTAGCCAAGCAGATTGAGCATTAACGTGTAATTCCTTCCAACACACAGCAGTCAGAATGGGAGACACTCCTTGCCAGTCATTTGGTGGAAAGAAATTGGAGCCTCTATGCCCATAGTCCAGACCTCCAGATGCCATTGAAACATTCAAGATTATGGAGTGGGGCATTGGCAGGGTAGATACTGAGGGATCATTACCCCATTTTGGGGCAACTAGAACATGGAGTGGGGTGGGCACAGTGTCAGGGTAATGGACTGTCTGTAGTTAATGTATGTGAAAGTGTCTGTCACCACAGTGACTCAGACCCTTGGGGATCAGTTGGTTCATTCACCTGGAGGGTGGTGTTGATCAGATTAGTGTCAATAGTGTGGGATTCAATCCCCATTCTGTCTGCTCTGTATTCAGGTCCTGGTGCCTTGCTGTAGTGGAGAATGTGGTATTGCAGCTTTGAAAAGAGACCTGAAGGAGAATTTCCATGATATTCTGAACAGAGGTTTTTGAAGTAATAACAAACAGGATTTGACAAGGTGGAGAAGAGAAATTGTTCCATTTGCGGAGGAAACCAGAACAAGGGATTATTAATATAAAACTGTCACACGTAAATCCCAGTGAGAGACTGGTGAGAATCTGGAGCTCATTACCACAGGAAGCAGCTAATGTATGAAGCAATGACGTGTTGAATTAAACGCATGATGAACAAAGGACAAAAATTTATAGCGACAGCGTTTGGTTGAAATCATTTGCGAAGAAGCTCATGTGGAGCAGTTGGGCCAACAATGACTTGTTGGGTCAAATGGCCTAGTCCTTTATGTGATTTCGATACAGAATGCCCAGTGACCATCAAATCATGCACACTAACAAATTCATTGTGAGGGGGAGGAGTGCAGGGACAAAGGTTACTCTCAAATTCTTCTTCCTCACTCCTGGGAGTTGCTACAGCAGTGAGCTATCTCCAACGAACTTGTCAAATTCTCAAAGATGCCTCAAAATGCTCAGTGGCCAACGACTGATTCCTGTCGGGGTTTACAATGTTGGCCCTTACATTGAGATGCAAAAACTGAAGTTGCTGGCAAAGTTCCTCAGGTCTGGCAGCATCTGTGAAGGAAAATCAGAGTTAATGGTTTAAGTCTGGTGACCCTTCCTCAGAACAGGAATGAGAGGGTCGTTTTATGATGAGAGGCTGAATTAATTGGGTCATTATTGCCTGGAATGTAACAGAATGAGCAGACTTCAGTGAAGCAGTCATGATTATATTATGAATCTTGGCTGGGTACATATTGAAAGATCATTTGCCCTTCTTGGGGGAACGAGAACATGGCTGGGGATAGGGGCACCGTCTCAGGATAACGGGCTGTTCATTTGGGATTGAGGTGCTGAGATATTTATTCACTGAGAGGATTGAGAATGTTTGGAATTTTCTACATTGGAGATTTGTGGATTCTCCATATAATATTGAAAGCTGATGCAGACAGGCTTTTAACAAATAAAAACTGAAATTGCTGAAGGAACTCAGCCAGTCTGGCTGCCTCTGGAGTGAGAGAAACAGAGTTAATGTTTTGGGTCCAGTAACCCCTTGTCAGAACAGGGACCTAAAATGTTAACTGTTTCTCTCTCCACAGATGCAGCCAGACTGGCTGAGTTTCTCCAACATTCTTTATATTTTTAAAATGTGAGGCTGGATGAACACAGCAGGCCAAGCAGCATCTCAGGAGCACAAAAGCTGACGTTTCGGGCCTAGACCCTTCATCAGAGAGGGGGATGGGGAGAAGGAACTGGAATAAATAGGGAGAGAGGGGGAGGCGGACCGAAGATGGAGAGTAAAGAAGATAGGTGGAGAGAGTATAGGTAGGGAGGGGATAGGTCAGTCCAGGGAAGACGGACAGGTCAAGGAGGTGGGATGAGGTTAGTAGGTAGCTGGAGGTGTGGCTTGGGGTGGGAGGAAGGGATGGGTGAGAGGAAGAACCGGTTAGGGAGGCAGAGACAGGTTGGACTGGTTTTGGGATGCAGTGGGTGGGGGGGGGAAGAGCTGGGCTGGTTGTGTGGTGCAGTGGGGGGAGGGGACGAACTGGGCTGGTTTAGGGATGCAGTAGGGGAAGGGGAGATTTTGAAACTGGTGAAGTCCACATTGATACCATATGGCTGCAGGGTTCCCAGGCGGAATATGAGTTGCTGTTCCTGCAACCTTCGGGTGGCATCATTGTGGCAGTGCAGGAGGCCCATGATGGACATGTCATCTGGAGAATGGGAGGGGGAGTGGAAATGGTTTGCGACTGGGAGGTGCAGTTGTTTGTTGCAAACTGAGCGGAGGTGTTCTGCAAAGCGGTCCCCAAGCCTCTGCTTGGTTTCCCCAATGTAGAGGAAGCCGCACCGGGTACAGTGGATGCAGTATACCACATTGGCAGATGTGCAGGTGAACCTCTGCTTAATGTGGAATGTCATCTTGGGGCCTGGGAGAGGGGTGAGGGAGGAGGTGTGGGGACAAGTGTAGCATTTCCTGCGGTTGCAGGGGAAGGTGCCGGGTGTGGTGGGGTTGGAGGGCAGTGTGGAGCGAACAAGGGAGTCACGGAGAGAGTGGTCTCTCCGGAAAGCAGACAGGGGAGGGGATGGAAAAATGTCTTGGGTGGTGGGGTCGGATTGTAAATGGCGGAAGTGTCGGAGGATGATGCGTTGTATCCGGAGGTTGGTAGGGTGGTGTGTGAGAACGAGGGGGATCCTCTTTGGGCGGTTGTGGTGGGGGTGGGGTGTGAGGGATGTGTTGCGGGAAATACGGGAGATGTGGTCAAGGGCGTTCTCGATCACTGTGGGGGGAAAGTTGCGGTCCTTGAAGAACTTGGACATCTGGGATGTGCGGGAGTGGAATGTCTTATCGTGGGAGCAGATGCGGCGAAGGCGGAGGAATTGGGAATAGGGGATGGAATTTTTGCAGGAGGGTGGGTGGGAGGAGGTGTATTCTAGGTAGCTGTGGGAGTCGGTGGGCTTGAAATGGACATCAGTTACAAGCTGGTTGCCTGAGATGGAGACTGAGAGGTCCAGGAAGGTGAGGGATGTGCTGGAGATGGCCCAGGTGAACTGAAGGTTGGGGTGGAAGTTGTTGGTGAAGTGGATGAACTGTTCGAGCTCCTCTGGGGAGCAAGAGGCTGCGCCGATACCGTCATCAATGTACCGGAGGAAGAGGTGGGGTTTGGGGCCTGTGTAGGTGCGGAAGAGGGACTGTTCCACGTAACCTACAAAGAGGCAGGCATAGCTGGGGCCCATGCGGGTGCCCATGGCCACCCCCTTAGTCTGTAGGAAGTGGGAGAAGTGCGGCTTCCTCTACATTGGGGAAACCAAGCAGAGGCTTGGGGACCGCTTTGCAGAACACCTCCGCTCAGTTTGCAACAAACAACTGCACCTCCCAGTCGCAAACCATTTCCACTCCCCCTCCCATTCTCTAGATGACATGTCCATCATGGGCCTCCTGCACTGCCACAATGATGCCACCCGAAGGTTGCAGGAACAGCAACTCATATTCCGCCTGGGAACCCTGCAGCCATATGGTATCAATGTGGACTTCACCAGTTTCAAAATCTCCCTTTCCCCTACTGCATCCCTAAACCAGCCCAGTTCGTCCCCTCCCCCCACTGCACCACACAACCAGCCCAGCTCTTCCCCCCCCACCCACTGCATCCCAAAACCAGTCCAACCTGTCTCTGCCTCCCTAACCGGTTCTTCCTCTCACCCATCCCTTCCTCCCACCCCAAGCCGCACCTCCAGCTACCTACTAACCTCATCCCACCTCCTTGACCTGTCCGTCTTCCCTGGACTGACCTATCCCCTCCCTACCTCCCCACCTATACTCTCTCCACCTATCTTCTTTACTCTCCATCTTCGGTCCGCCTCCCCCTCTCTCCCTATTTATTCCAGTTCCTTCTCCCCATCCCCCTCTCTGATGAAGGGTCTAGGCCCGAAACGTCAGCTTTTGTGCTCCTGAGATGCTGCTTGGCCTGCTGTGTTCATCCAGCCTCACATTTTATTATCTTGGAATTCTCCAGCATCTGCAGTTCCCATTATCTCTGATACTTCTTTATATTTTTGTTTGTTTCAAATCTCCAGCACATGCAGCTCTTTGTTTTATTACTGGCAGATTTTTGTTCTCTCAGAGAATTGAGGGATCCATAGAATGGCGGGAAAGTCTGAGAGAAGCCCATGTTCAGCCTTGGCCATGATTGTTTCGAATGGCAGAATGTGCTCGACTGACTGAGCAAGTGTGGTCTGTTCCTGCTCCAACTTCTTACATTTCTTAAATATAATTGCTGCTGTTTTGTGCACAGCAAGCTCCTATAAACAGTATGACCAACGAATCAGTTTTTCATGGTATTAAATAATGGTGATACATTTGCCAAGATGCTGGGAGAATGCTTCAGTGCCTCTTCAAAGAGCTATCACCTGAGTCTATAATTCCACCTGAACAATAACAGGGGGTCTCAGTTCATCAATTCCACCTGAAAGATGGCACATCCAATAATGCAGCGCTCTCCCAGCGCTGACCCATCGACAGTGTGGCCACCCCTCAGCACCAGTCCTCTGAAAATGCAGCAAGAGCTGGACAGTTTTGGACTAATAAGTCACATGTTTGCACCATTTAAATGCCAGGCAATGGCAATCTCCAACAAGAGAGAATTTAACCATCACCCCTTGACATCCAATAGCATTCTCATTAATACACCACAACCAACATCTTGGGGTTACTGTTGATCAGAAACTGAACTATACTAGCCCTCTAAACGCAATGGCTACAACAGCAAGTCAGAAACTGAGAATTCTGCAGTGAGTAACCCACTCCTTGATGCTTCCAACAATACCCCACCTCCTCCACCATGACCACCGCCATCACCAAAGCCTGTCCACAACTACAAGGCACAAGTCAGGAGTGGGATGGAATACTCCCACTTGCCTGGATGGGTGCAGCTCCAAAAACACTCAAGAAGCTCAACACCATCCAGGGCAAAGCAGGCCCCTTGATTGGCACCACATCCACAAACATCCCAGCGACAGTTATGTATACTATCTCCATGACACACTGCAGAAATTCACCAAGGCTTCTCTGATAGCACCTTTCAAACTATCATTTCCTTCAACAGTGAACCTCATATGGTGCAATTCTCCATAGCTACTGACCATCTGGCAGTGCAGGGCTCCCTCAGTGCTGACCATAGCATCATAGGCTGTAGGAACAACCCTGTAACCTTTGATCACCCTACAAATCAAGAACCTATCTATCTCTGACTTAAATACACTCAATGACTTGGCCTCCACAGACTGAAGAAATACCTCCTCACCCTCGCATGACTGTGTGTGCACATTCTCCCTGTGTCTGCGTGGGTTTCCTTCGGATGCTCCAGTTTCCTCCCACAGTCTAAAGATGTGCAGGTTAGGTGGATTGGCGTTGCTAAAATGTTCATAGTGTTCAGAGATGTGTATTCCAGGGGAATGGGTCTGGGTGAGATGTTGTGAGGGTCGCTGTGGACTTGTTGGGCCAAAGGACCTGTTTCCACACTGTAGGGATTCTATGATTGATTACTAAATCTTAGTTCAAAAGGGTCACTCCTTCGCTCTGAGTCTGAGCCCTTGGGTCCTAATCTCTCCTGCTAATGGAAACATCATTTCCATTTGATCTCTGACAGTGAAGTGCTCACTGTATAGTATTTTGTTATTCTGAACTACCCACTCAAGTCTCTATTGTGTGAATGGAAGCTACAATAATTTGGACTAAGCAGCTGGAGTACTCCCCAGTAGCTAAGTGAACTATCATCTAAATAAATCAGATTAAAGCTGATCTGTGAACCATCTGATGCTTTGATCCAGAAAATGCTAAATATAAATACTGGCTTATGTACTTCTAAAATAATGTCATGTCAATTCACCACAGACTGAACAATGATATAAACACAGGACCATTCAGTCTAGTGGAAGAATTCTGTCCTGACTGCCTCACTTCCATCAGTGAAAATGCATCAGCAATACCTGATCTTGTGGGATATTCTATCAATATTATTCAATTAATAGGACCCAGAAGAAAACACTCCATTACAAGGAAGTACACTTTAAAAAATCTTTAATTGGTTACCAGGGAAACCAACCATCAGCTCTATAATTAGCTGGAACATCATGTAACTGAAATAAATAAGTTGTTTTGAACCAACCTGCTCATTAATATTTGCAGAACTGCAGTAAGTAGTCTTCACATTTTTTGAGAATAGGGAGAAATTACTTGAACCAGTTGCAGTTTGGAAGCTGGAGTCTAGAATGCTTCGACAATGCTAAATAATGGGTTTGGGGGTGTTGAACTGCTAGCCTAGCTTTGTTTCAGATATACATCCAGTACAAGAAATGTGTGTTTCAATGTCACACTATGATAGAATGTAATATAGAGGGAGAACAGTGTTGTCAGAGGTCTGATCTAGCTGTATGTGTCAATGTTAAAGTTTATAATCGAAAGGAATTGGGCTGTGTTCAGGTAGACAGACATTAGCTAAAGAAATCTTCATCTGATCTTATCAATTAGACACTGACCAGGGACTGCAGAGCTTGGCAAAGTAAGATAAGTTAGATTCTCTGAGAATTGGTACACAGCCTGATTTCAACACACACATACACACACTCACGCATAAAATATTGTGGATGCTGAAGGCTGGAAATAAAACAAAGTGCTGGAGAAAACCAACAGATCTAGTAATGCCTGTAGAGAGAGTAACAGAGTTAACATTTCAGTATCAGGCTCCTTTGGAACAGAAGGAGGAGAGAAAACTCATAGATTTTATGTTATACAAAAGGGGAGTGAAGAGGAGAAAATAGAATAGCACAGTCCCCAGACCAAAAGACAAAGGGAATGTTCATGGTAGCAGAGAACAGATAGTGAGAAAGACTAGATGTTATTAAAGATGTAAATGGCAGGAGAAAAGTCAGGTCTATTGGGAACAAATCCAATCGAACATGTGACAATAGAGTGGAAGTAGGAGACGGCCTAATCAAAATGGAGGACAGAGCTCATGCTCCAAGATTGTTGAACTTAAAGTTGAGCTGAAGGACAAAGTTGAAGCCCTGGAACCGACCCCTGTGGCGCACCAATTGTAACATCCTGTCATCATTAAAACAACACATTTTTCCCTACTCATAAAATTCCTACAGTGTGGAAGCAGGCCATTCAGCCCACGCCAGCCGTCTGAAGAATATCCCACCCAATCCCCCTCTACTCCTATAATCCTGCATTTCCCATGGCTAATCAACCTAATTTACACATTCCTGGACACAATGGGCAATTTTGCATGGCCAATCCACCTAACCTGCATATCTTTGGACTGTGGGAGGAAACCCACACAGACATGGGGAGAACATGCAAACTCCACACAGAGAGTCACCCAAAGGTGGAATTGAACCCAGGTCCCATTGAGCCACTTTGTTCTCTCTGCATCCTGGTAGGCAGCCAAGCTTCTGTCAATGCCAATATATTACCCCTACACTGGAAACTTTATTTCTCACATTAAAGACTGATGTGGCATTATGTCAAATGCTTTCCAGAAATGTAAGTACAGTACATCCATTGATTCCTCTTTATCCAAAGCAAGTTACCTCCTCAAAGAATTCCAATAGATTGGTCAAACATGATTTTCCTGCCTCATTATCTTGAACTTAGAAGTACCCTGACATAATTTCTTTAATAAGACCTGTTAATAATCTCCCTCAGATAGATGTTAATCTAACTGACCTATAGCTTCCTGCTTTCTTTTGGAGTTACATTCACTTTCTTCTAATCTAATGGGATAGTCTCTGACTTCAAGGAGTTTTGGAAAATTAAAATCAATCCATCAACAATCTGATTAGACACTTCTTTTAAGACCCTAGAGTGAAGTCATAGAGTGATACAGTCATACAGCACTGAAATAGACCCTTTGGCCCAAACAGTCTATGCTGAACAATCTGAAACTAGACTAGTCCCATCTGCCTGCTTCTGGCCCTTATCCCTCTAAACCTTTCCTATTCATGTATTTATCCAAATGTCTTTTAAACGTTGTAATTGTGTCCACATCCACCACTTCATCAGGAAGTTCATTCCACACACAAACCACCCTCTACGAATAAAAAATTTGCTTTTCACATCCTTTTTAAATCTCTCTCCTCTCACCTTATCGATGTGTCCCCTAGTCTTGAAATCCATCAGGACATAGACACTTGGTCAGTCCGCTGCTCCAACAATTTACCCTGTCCCACTTCTCTACAGTGAAGGCTGATGCAAAATACCTCTTCGATTCATCTGCCGTTTCTTTATTTTCCATTATTTATTCTCCAGTCTTACTTTCTATAGGATAAACACTCACCTTGTTAACTCTATTTATTTTAGAAACAATAGAAAAATTATTTGTATTTATATTTTTGGCTAGCTTTCTCTCATGATCTAATGTTTCCCACTTTACTAGTTTTTTAGTTATTCTTTGCTGTTTTGCAGATTCTGTCCAATTGTCTGATTTTCCCCATGTCTTTTCATCAATGTATTCTTTTGAACAAATAAACAAATGAAAATGTATAGCACAGGAACAGGCCCTTTGGCGCTCCAAGCCTGAACAGACCGTCATGCCCTAATTAAAACGTGACAGAGTTGATTGATGAGGGAAAGGCTGTAGATGTCATATACATGGACTTGAGTAAGGTGTTTGATAAGGTTCCCCATGGCAGGCTGATGGAGAAAGTGAAGTCACATGGGATCCAGGGTGTGCTAGCTAGATGGATAAAAAATTGGCTGGGCAACAGGAGACAGAGAGTAGTAGTAGAAGGGAGTTTCTCAAATTGGAGACCTGTAACCAGTGGTGTTCCACAGGGATCTGTGCTGGGACCACTGTTGTTTGTAATATATGTAAATGATCTGGAGGAAGGTGTAGGTGGTCTGATCAGCAAGTTTGCTGATGACACTAAGATTGGTGGAGTAGCTGATAGTGAAGGGGACTGTCAGAAATTACAGCAGAATATAGATAGACTGGAGAGTTGGGCAGATAAATGGCAGATGGAGTTCAATCCAGGCAAATGCGAGGTGATGCATTTTGGAAGATCAAATTCAAGGGCGAACTACACAGTAAATGGAAAAGTCCTAGGGAAAATTGATGAACAGAGAGATCTGGGTGTTCAGGTCCATTATTCCCTGAACGTGACAACGCAGGTCAATAGGGTGGTCAAGAAGGCATATGACTTGCTTTCCTTCATTGGACGGGGTATTGAGTACAAGAGTTGGCAGGTCATGTTGCAGTTATATAGGACTTTGGTTCGGCCACATTTGGAGTACTGTGTACAGTTCTGGTCACCACATTACCAAAAGGATGTGGATGCTTTGGAGAGGATGCAGAGGAAGTTCACCAGGATGTTGCCTAGTATGGAGGGTGTTAGCTATGAAGAGAGGTTGAATAGATTAGGATTATTTTCATTAGAAAGACGGAGATTGAGAGGGGACCTGATTGAGGTCTACAAAATCATGAGGGGTATAGACAGGGTGGATAGCAAGAAGCTTTTTCCCCAGAGTGGGGGACTCAATTACTAGGGGTCATGAGTTCAAAGTGAGAGGAGGAGAGTTTAAGGGAGATATGCGTGGAAAGTTTCTTTATGCAGAGGGTGGTGGGTGGCTGGAACACGTTGCCAGCGGAGGTGGTAGACGCAGACACGTTAGCGTCTTTTAAGATATATTTGGACAGGTACATGGATGGGCAGGGAGCAAATGGACACAGACCGTTAGAAAATAGATGACAGGTTAGACAGAGGATCTTGATTGGCGCGGGCTTGGAGGGCCGAAGGGCCTGTTCCTGTGCTGTAGGTTTCTTTGTTTGTTTTGTTAAACTAAAAACAAAGCTGCCATTTTTCAATCTGTATCCCTCTATTCCCTCCCTATTCATGTACCATCTAGGTGCCTTTTAAATGTCTTTAATGTGCCCACTTCCACCATCTCTTCTGGTAGTGCATTCCAGGCTGCTACCTCTGTCTGCGTTAAAAACCTCCCTCACACATCTCCCTTAAACTTCCCCCCACCCCCAACCTTGAACCTGTGCCCCCTTGTAATTGAAACTTCAGCCCTGGGAATAAACCTGACTATCCACCCTATCTGTGACTCTCATAATTCTGTAGACCTCTATCAGGTCTCCTCTCAGCTGCCATCTTTCCAGTGAAAACAATCCTAGACTTTTTAACCCTTCCTCATAGTCAATGCCCTGGAGACCAGGCAACATCCTGGTGAACCTTCTCTGTGCTCTCTCAACAGTTTCCACATCATTCTGGTAGTGTGGTAACCAAAACTCCGCACAATACTCCAAATGCAGCCTAACAAGGGTTTTATATAGTTACAACATGTTTGCCAACTCTTGTACTCCATGCCCCAGGTGATGAAGGCAAGCATCCTTTTCTTTAAGGTTGATACTATCTTTAACATTTCTAGTTAACCACAGATAGTGAGACTGTCCCTTGAGATCTTCCTTAACCTTTGGATCGTAACAATGCTGTATATTGTGAAATATCCCTTGAGCATTGCTATTGACCTATCCTTTAAGTTTTTAATTCACTTTAACCAGTTCTGCTTTAATGCAATCATAATTGCCCTTATTTAATATTTTTTTAAAAATTGGAACTCCTCCTTTCACCTAAAGATTGAATGTAAAATTCATCATTTTATGGTCACTGTTATCTAGGGGCAACTTCAGCATGAAGTCATTAAACAACCCTATTTCATTGAACAAAACAAAATCTAGTTAGCTTGTTCTCTTATTGGCTCCAGAACATGATGTTATGAAAAACTATTCCAAAAACATTCTATGAACTGCTCATCCAGTTGTTGCTCATCTAGGTTTACCAGTTGAAATGTAGATTAAAATCTCTCATGATTATCATTACATAATTCACACAAGATCTTGTCATTTCTCCCTTTATGCTCCATCCTAGTATGTGGTCACTGGGATACACCACGCTCAACAGTGACTACTGGCATTTATCATTTCTCATTTTTACACAAACTGTTTCAACCTCCTTGTTACCTGACTTTAGGTCATCACTCTCTATTGTGCTAATGGCATTATTAATCCTTAAACTTTTCCTTGTTTTCCATCCTTCCTAAATACTGTGCACTCGTCAGGATTCAGGTTCTAATTCATGTCATCCCACAGTAAATTCTCTGTAATGGCTATTGGATCACAGTTATTCATTTCTATTTGAGATTTTGGTTCATTGTTATGTTTTGAAGGTTACATGCTTTACCATTGAGTCTAGTTTTATCCTTTTATTCTTTTTATAAATTCTAATCTTGTCTGTTCGTCTTTTCTTAGATTTGTACTCCCTATTTCTTCCTCCCATATTCTTTTTATCTTTGGTCTTTACTCTTTGGTTTATGATATCATTCCAAATTTCATCCCTTGACTCCAGTACCATTTGGGCGGCACGGTGGCTCAGTGGTTAGCACTGCAGCCTCACAGCACCAGGGACCTGGGTTCGATTCCAGACTCGGGTGACTGTCTGTGTGGAGTTTGCACATTCTCCCTGTGTCTGCATGGGGTTTTCTCCACGTGCTCCGGTTTCCTCCACAGTCCAAAGATGAACAGACTAGGTGGATTGGCTGTGCTAAATTGCCCATAGCGTTCAGGGGTCTGTGAAGGGGATGGGTCTGAGTGGGATTCTTCAAGGGGCGGTGTGGACTTGTTGGGCCAAAGGGCCTGTTTCCACACTGTAGGTAACCTAATAATTTAAAATCCTCTCTATCTCCTTATTTATTGTGGCAGAGACTATCCCTTTGGTACAGATCCCACTGTCACCATTACTGGGGCCAGTGTCCCAAAAACCAGAAACTACTCCCACAACAGTCTTTAAGCAACACATTCATCTCTCTAATCCAATTTGTTCTCTGCAAATTTTCATATGGCTCAGGTAATATCCAGAGAATGCAATCATTGAGGTTAATTTGGTGCCTAGCTCCTCATAATAGCTGCACAGAACCACCTTCTTTGTCATGACTATGATGTTGGTGCCATATTCACTATGATAACTGAATTATCCTCCTCCCACTGCAAATTCCTCTCCAGCCCCTAGCAAATGTCCCAAACCTGATATCTATAGGTACATAGCCATCTACATTCAGGTTCTTTGCAGCTAAGAACATGGTTGATTCCCCTTTGCTATACTTTTTCTTTTTATTCACTGATGGGATATGGGAGTCACTGGCTGGTCTAACATTTATTGTCCATCTCTAGCTGCCCTTGAGAAGATGATCATGAGCTGTCAACTTGAACGTCTACAGTCCATGTGCTGTAAGTAGACCCCCAATATAGCTGGGGATGAAATTCCAGAATTTTGACCCCCAGAGACATTGAAGGGACAGGATTGTGAGTGGCTTGGAGGGGAACTTGCAGATGGTGGTGTTCCGATATATCTGCTGCCCTTGTCCTTCTAGATGGAAATAGTTATGGGTTTGGAAGATGCTGCCTAAGGATCTTTGGTGATTTTCTGCAGTGCATTTTATAAAAGTACATACTGCTGGTGCTAAACATCAGGGATGGAGGAAGTGAATGTTTGTTGATGTGGGGCCAATCCAGCAGTTGCTTTGTCCTGGGTGGTGTCAAGATTCTTGAGTGTTGTTGGAGCTGCACCCATCCAGGCAAGAGGGGAGTATTCCTTCACACTTCTAATTTGTGCCTTGTAGACAGTGGACAAGATGTGAGGAATCAGGAGATGAGTTACTCACCACTGTATTTCGAACCTCTGATCTGTTGCTTCAGCTCTGTTGTTATATGATTGGTCCAGTTCAGTTTCTCGTCACTGATAACTGTCAGGGTATTTAGAGTGGAGGATTCAGTGATACAGAGAAAAATTATAGCTGTTTCCAATAATCTGCATTCTAAGTTGGTTGAGGCTGGTGTGAGGAAGTGAATACGTAAATGGTAGATTAAGAGATCTACCATTTTACTCCTTTTAAGAGTAAGTCACATAAACATGTAAAGAAGATAGTGTTACAAAAATATGCTGACAAGTTGAGATGAATATATGCGGAAGGATGAATCAGCATTATCTAGTTGGGCTGAATGGCCTGGCTCTGTTCTCTAATTAATTCATAATTTGCAGAAATAGAGTTAATTTCAAATTGAAAGCACTGATGCAATGTAGTGTAGATGTAGTACACAATTTTGTGCAGAAAATGTCAATTTAGATTCAGGCCAGCTAGTGAGATGGTAATCAAGTTAACTTCCTTTGTGGATAGAATTTATTAACTTGTCAATTTTTCTGCTCCTTACATACACACACCAAGCACACCCTTTCCTGATTAATATTGACCTAATCCATTCACTAATCATTTAACTACAACCACCCGCTTAACTGCTTGCTATAGTACAAGAAGATTCCCCACGTTTGAAGATATAAAAACAATCCTTCAACAAAACTAATGAAAAGTAAACAAGATAATAAAGTGTGGAGCTGGATGAACACAGCAGGCCAAGCAGCATCTCAGGAGCACAAAAGCTGACTTTTCGGGCCTAGACCCTTCATCAGAGAGGGGGATGGGGTGAAGGTTCTGGAATAAATAGGGAGAGGGGGAGGCGGACCGAAGATGGAGAGCAAAGAGTATAGGTGGCGAGAAGAGTATAGGTGGGGAGGTAGGGAGGGGATAGGTCAGTCCAGGGAAGACGGACAGGTCAAGGAGGTGGGATGAGGTTAGTAGGTAGGAAATGGAGATGCGGCTTGGGGTGGGAGGAAGGGATGGGTGAGAGGAAGAACAGGTTAGGGAGGCAGAGACAGGCTGGGCCGGTTTTGGGATGCAGTGGTGGGAGGGGACGAACTGGGCTGGTTTTGGGATGCGGTGGGGGAAGGGGAGATTTTGAAGCTGGTGAAGTCCACATTGATACCATTGGGCTGCAGGGTTCCCAAGCGGAATATGAGTTGCTGTTCCTGCAACCTTCGGGTGGCATCATTGTGGCACTGCAGGAGGCCCATGATGGACATGTCATCTAAAGAATGGGAGGGGGAGTTGAAATGGTTCGCGACTGGGAGGTGCAGTTGTTTATTGCGAACCGAGCGGAGGTGTTCTGCAAAGCGGTCCCCAAGCCTCTGCTTGGTTTCCCCAATGTAGAGGAAGCCACACTGGGTACAATGGATACAGTATACCACATTGGCAGATGTGCAGGTGAACCTCTGCTTAATATTAAGCAGAGGTTCACCTGCACATCTGCCAATGTGGTATACTGTATCCATTGTACCCAGTGTGGCTTCCTCTACATTGGAGAAACCAAGCAGAGGCTTGGGGACCGCTTTGCAGAACACCTCCGCTCGGTTCGCAATAAACAACTGCACCTCCCAGTCGCGAACCATTTCAACTCCCCCTCCCATTCTTTAGATGACATGTCCATCATGGGCCTCCTGCAGTGCCACAATGATGCCACCCGAAGGTTGCAGGAACAGCAACTCATATTCCGCTTGGGAACCCTGCAGCCCAATGGTATCAATGTGGACTTCACCAGCTTCAAAATCTCCCCTTCCCCCACCGCATCCCAAAACCAGCCCAGTTCGTCCCCTCCCGCCACTGCATCCCAAAACCGGCCCAGCCTGTCTCTGCCTCCCTAACCTGTTCTTCCTCTCACCCATCCCTTCCTCCCACCCCAAGCCGCACCTCCATTTCCCACCTACTAACCTCATCCCACCTCCTTGACCTGTCCGTCTTCCCTGGACTGACCTATCCCCTCCCTACCTCCTCACCCATACTCTCCTCTCTACCTATCTTCTTTTCTCTCCATCTTCGGCCCGCCTCCCCCTCTCTCCCTATTTATTCCAGAACCCTCACCCCATTCCCCTCTCTGATGAAGGGTCGAGGCCCGAAACGTCAGCTTTTGTGCTCCTGAGATGCTGCTTGGCCTGCTGTGTTCATCCAACTCCACACATTATTATCTTGGATTCTCCAGCATCTGCAGTTCCCATTATCACTGAAAAGTAAACAACTTTCTTTTCGTGGTCAACATTTTATCTTATAATACAACTGATCAGTAACAAAATTATATATGCATATTTTCATATTCCATGCAATACAATCAACCTCCCATATTCCCCTTCTTTCTTTGAGGAAAATAAAACAGAATAACACAGACACACGCAAAAATGTATTTTTGACACTTTTAAACAACTTCTCATACCACCAGGTGTCTCTGTTTGAGTATCTCCAATGATTTCTTAAACCAAGCACCATTCCTTTGTGAAACAGTCTGACAGTTGGTGACTTATGTCAACTTCTTCTGTTTTGGAAATGCCTCTTTTTATTAATTCCTTTCTGTGAGCAAGATCAATCCTCAAACTTTATTTGTCGAACACGCATTGCTCCAGAAAGAATTGTTGTTCGCTAACATTCAAATGGGCAAAGTTTTCTCAGACTGCCCATTGTATAAGACTTTCCCTTTAAAATATTGGACAAATACACCCCTATAACTTCTACTAGCACCGATATTTCATCAGCCAAGGTACATTAAACCATTTTTTTCTTGAATTCCCAGGTCAACTGACACCATTTATTCTTCTTTCCTGCCATTAGTATGATAAATGCTGCTGTATTTGAATAGCCATCCAGGAGACTGCAAATGTGAAACATCACTAAAAGGGACTAGCACCAGATGGAAACTTGAGTGGGCAATTTTCTGTAGTTAACTTCTTTAACATGATAATTGCTTTCAAGATTTCCTCAACAGTGGCATATTTTATCACATTACTCAGTTCCAATACAACATAACTAGTCTATGTGCTCAATCAGTTTAACTGTCCAAAAAATGCCTTAACTGGTGTGGATGCAAAATGTGCTGTTTGACTCTGTGAGTGGGCCAATTTATTGAGATGCAATAAATATTTTCCAAATGACATTATTGACCTTGTGTCACTCTTTATTTATTCTTCTTAATGTCCCAACCTTTATAGTTAAGGGTCTTTGAAGCCTGAATTGCAATTTCTTTTTAATTATCACATGTCACAAATTCAGTGAAACCTTCCAATGGAAATCTTTGACATTCATTATAAATATCCTACCAGTTTGTCTTTCTGATAAGGTAGAATATTGCTGGGTCTACTTTAACATGATTTCAACTCACTTTCAGTCACACACCTAATTGAGAATTACCAAAACCTCGCTGCATCATTCAACCTATGAACATCTTTGTATAGCTTCCATCATTCCTCTTCTATATCATTGGCTTCTTCAGCTGGTTTCAAAAATATTTATCTTCGAAATTATTCACCCTGAAAAGAATGCAGCTTTTACACACATTCATTTACATTCCCTGGAATGTGGTTCTGCCACAAACAACTGAGAATTTCTTTCAGATCACTTTTCCTGCAACGAGCAAATCTACTCAAGCATCTTGATCAAAAATGTTTTCTTCAAAATGCCATACCTGGTCTGGCTTTAGCCACATACTTCAAATCAGGGATGACTTTTTCTGGGCATGTCCATAAGGCTGGCTGTTCCTATCTAGTACTTCAGTGCAGACACCAAATTCTTTCCTGTTCTTAGACTCATTTTATTTTGCATCCTCATTTTATTTTGCACCTTTTATTGAATTACCTTCTAATTTCTTTCTAGCCACCAAAATGTTTCAATGTAAATGCTTCTACTACTTTGCTGTAATCCCAGTTTCTGTTCTTATCAAACTATGAGCTCTTCTCATCCTTCTGTCTCTCTCTGAAATAGTATGTTGTTACTATGATTCTACAATAAGCTCTCCCCTGCCTACACTAGGATTCCTTATGCAGGTTCGCTGTCTTTCCTTGGGACCATGTTCACTTCTAGAACTTGTACTGCATTTTTAGGCCTTGCATATCTTTATCTCTGTTTGCTAATCACTGCTTCTTACCTCCTGCCCCTCACCTTGTACATTGAGCCAATGTTTGTTTCTGCTGATGGCTTTCTGCTGCTCTCTCTATAATGGTGATGTTTCTCACTTTGTGGCTCCTTATGGCATATAAATTGCTCTGGTGTCAACTCTCCTTTGTAGTTCAGTGGGGCAAATAACCTTGTCCAAATAGCTTTGTACATATTCAATCAGCTAAACTCTGGTGCTCAAACTGGACTGACATATGCATATACAAAGTGTATCATTCCTCTTTACTTTCTGTGACATTTTAAAATTTATTCTTGAGATGTGGATTTCACTGGCTAGGCCAGCATTTATTGCCTTTCGTTAGCAGCCCTTGAGAAGTTGGTGGTGAGCTGCCTTCTTGAACTACTGCAATCTATTCAGTTTAGGTACATATTTACACTATCACTAGAGATGGAGCTCCTGGATTTTGACCCATCAATTTTGAAGAACTAGCAATATATTTCCAAGTCAGAATGGTGAGTGTCTTGGAGGGGAACTTGTAAGGCGTGACATTCCCATGTAGCTGCTGCCTTTTTCCCGTTAAATGGAAGTGGTTGTGGGTTTGGAAGTAGAATTAGAGTTAGAATTGGGTTTATTGTCATGTGTACTCAAATTACAAATGAACAGTGAGAAGTGTGCAAAGTAACAGGTACAAACCTTAGGCACAAAAAGTAGAGAAAATAAATAAGAAAATTGTACTACATCACAGATATACATCACACAAGTTAGGAAAATAAGAAATAAAGCTATAAAGATAGACATTACAGTCTTTCTATAAGGGCTTCCACGTGGCCTGACAGGGTTCCACCAGTTCTCAAATAGTAGCCATCTTTGCTCCAGGTCAGCCAGCTGCTGTTCCCACTCTGCTCCTGGCTGCTGGACTAAGAGTGTAACCAATGCTAATTAATCTTGAGGAAAACATCCTAAAAGTTTGGTTGCCGTGCTATAACATTTGTTTCCATCACTACCTTTTCCAGATCTTTCCATTCCCGGATTAAAATGTAAATCTGATGGCCACATAAGCTGTGGGACTTGCTAACCTTTCACTGAAAGCTTAGCCGTTGTGAATGATATTATGCCTGTATTTAAGGTATTCAAGAAAATGTGAATCTAATTGTAGTCCCGTGCCAAAGCTGATCATTCATTACTGAAGGAGTTTCTGGATTTCTCCCAAAAGCTGATTGATATGGACTGTAGCCTTGAAACATTTGACAGAGGCTGCCCGTGTCAGGGTGAATGATACTTCATAACTTGGTTAATCCACCAGGATTTTATGAAGTACATCAGCTTTTATCTCGGCCATCATGTTCAGTATCACTATGTTTATATATTTTCACACATATCCCTAAAATCATCATTGAACAAATGCCCCACCTTTGTCAGATAGGAATTTTAGTCTGGTGTCCTTACTCTAGCCCCTACTCATTTCTCCATTATCATGTCTACTATTACTCTTTTCTCTTTATTATATGTTATTGTAGATTGGGTAAATCCAATTGTCATTCTACAAAGTGCAAAATGAAATGCATTCTTCCTGTCTCATTCTCAAGTCCATTGCTGTAGGTTTGTTTAAGTCTCTTGCTAAAGGGAAATCCACAATGGGGGCAGTGGGGCCCTTTTCTTTTACATATCTCACATTTATCACAACCTCTCCCATAATTCATCAAGCCGTATTCTGGTACTTTTTTTAGTAACATTTTCAACTAGCAAGAAGATGCTCAAACTGCTGAAGTTATTTTAAGATAATTATTCCCTGTCCTTTAAACCCTTATCTTTTGAATCCAACAACACTGTTTAATATTGTGGTTAGAGTAGTTTGATCTTGTTAAAGGAACACAATAATGTCTTGATTGTGTAAACTATACAAATAACAATGAATAATACAGCACGAGAACAGGCCATTCAGCCCACCAAGCCTGCACTGAGACATTTTGCCCTTCCATACTAAAACTATCTTCACTTAAAGGATCCTTATCCCTCTATTCTCTTCCTGTTCATGCATTCATCCAGGTGCTTCTTAAATGCTGCTCTTGTGTCTGCTTCCACCCCATCCTCTGGCAGCAAGTTCCAGGCACTCACCACCCTTTGTGTGAACTTGCCTCACACATCTCTTTTAAACTCCTCCCCACCCCACCCTACACCTTGAACCTGTGCCCCCATTCTATCCATGCCATTCACAATCTTATTCGCTTCTATCGGATTTCCCCAGAACCTTCTGCATTCCAGTGAAAACAAACACAGTCTATCAAACCTTTCATCATAGCTAAAATCCCCCATAGCAGGCAACAACCTGGTAAATGTTTTCTGTACCCTCTCCAAAGCATCCACATCTTTTTGCTTGTGTGGAGACCAGAACTGTAAGCAATATTCCTAGTGTGGTCTGACTAAAGTTCTATAAAGCTGCAGCATACCTTGACTATCCTTATAATCAATGCCCCTTCCAATGAAGGCATGCATACCATAAGCCTTTTTACTACCTATCTACCTGCACTGCTGCCTTCAGTGATCTGTGGACCTATATACACAGATCCCTCTGCATATCAATACTCCTAAGGGTTCTGCCATTCACTGTATAATTTCTATCTGTGCTTGACTTTTGAAAGTGCATCACCTCGCATTTGACTGAATTAAACTCCACCTGCCATTTTTCTGCCTAGGACTCCAACCGATCTATATCCTGCTGTATCCTCTGACAATCCTCCTCATTGTCCACAAATCTTCCAATCTTTCTATTGTCTGAAAACCTACTAATTATACCAGCAACATTTTCCTCCAAATCTTTTTTGTAGACCATGAACAGCAGAGGACCCAGTGCTGATTCCTACGGAAAACCACTAGTCACAACCCTCCATTCTGAAAAGCATCCTTCCACCACGACCCTCTGTCTCCTATGACTAAGCCAGTTCTGTATCCATCTTACCAGCTCACCCCGATACCATGTGATTTTATACCTGTACATCCACTGACTTCCCAAAAGCAATTGCCTTGTAATGTTCCATGTCCGGTTTCATTTGACCATTTCGACAGATGGTCTGTTCAACAGTGAATACCTTTCATTTGACACTCTTCCTGTGCAGATAAAGTGGCTTATGCAAGCTATGTTACAGGGAATCACCACTTCTTTTCACAATTCCAGCTTGTTGTCATTCCCAAATCTGAAGCAGGCAGAACTCTAAATTTCCTTAATGTTACTTTTGTCTTTAGTTTGAAAAAATGTAGATAACATTTTAAATAAACGCTGTGGATGTGCATCCACTATCTAACATAGCACAACAGAATGAGTCTGAGACCAAATCTTTAATTTCTTGTTCGAAGCTTCTTGTAGCAAGTACAATTCCCTCTGAGGGATCAGTATCAATATCTTCTCCTTCTAAAACATCTGTTACTTGAACATTCAAGTGCCAATGAAAATGATACACGACATTAGTGCAGGTGGGAGAAAGGCATGTCTCAACTTTTCAATCTTTTTGAAAACAAAAATAATCAAGGAGATTGGGATAGAGAGGCAAAGTTGAATTGAGGTGGAAGATCAGCTGTGATCTAATTGAATATCAAAGGTTGCTATGGCCAACTGCTGCTCTTATTTATAAAATTCTTGAGTGCAAGACCTGCTGAGTTTCTCCGCAAATTTCAGTTTTTGTTGTAATAGATTTGGCTGCTGTTGACGAGGAAATATGAACCAATAGCTCTCTGGATAATGTAACAGTCACTTTACCCATTCATAATTTCTTTCTTTTTGTATGCTTCCAGCTGACAAGATGTATAGCCTTGTGTTATAAATATGATCTGCCTTGACTAAAATCTGCTATTATCATTTCCTGTGAAAAGCCTCTTCAGCATTTTTATTTCCACCATGAAGTAGTGCTTACTTTATTGATGAGAAAGTAGCATACTTCTGAATGTTAGACCAATAGTTTCATCAAGAATGTTTATTCCACATGTCTCCATTGCCAGCACCATTCTCTGTCTCACATTCTTAATGTTGAAATGCCACTTGTCTCTCTATCTTTCTCTCTACTTGTGCACTGACTTTCCTGGAGAAAGAATTACGTTGGTAAAATTTTCTGTCCGAGCTTAATGAAATGTATTTCATCCATGGTTGAATAGAAAAATATAAATTCAAGGTTAATGTAAGCTCTTTCAAGGTGTGCCAACATCACTTTTGGGCAGCCTTCCTGAGTGTTTTAAGCCAGGGATGAAAACAGCCACAGATTATCTTCCTCTCCTCATTGCTATAACCTCCTCTGGGCCCACAATATTTCAGGAACTCCCCATTCCTTAAATTCTGGCCTTCTCTGCATCATCATTTTTAATTGCTTCACTGTTGGCAACTGTACTTGCTGTGACAAACACATTGTCTCCTTAAGCCTCTCCACCCCTCTGTCCTCATTTAAGCTGCTCTTTTAAACCTTCCTCTCTGACCAAACCATTGGACAACAGTCTGAATATCACTTCATGTGGTTTGGTGTCCAAGTACACATCTGCAAAGCGTCGTGAGATGTTTTAGACAAAATTGAAGTTGCTATATAAATCCAGTTTTCCCTCTACCAGAGGAAGATAGTGCAAGCAATAGGGCAATGATGGACACATGGGCGAAATATGACAATCACCAACAAGCCTCATATGAGGTTCTTCTATGGAGAGAGAACGACTCTCCTGCTCGTTCCCTGAGGAGCAATGTAACTTGAATGAAATAAACAGAAAATGAGGTAGAAGCATTAGTGTGAGTGATAATGGGAACTGCAGATGCTGGAGAATCCAAGATAATGAAATGTGAGGCTGGATGAACACAGCAGGCCCAGCAGCATCTCAGGAGCACAAAAGCTGACGTTTCAGGCCAAGACCTCTCTCTTTTGAGCCTCTCTAATAAAGGGTGTAGGCCCAACACGTCAGCTTTTGTGCTCCTGAGATGCTGCTGGGCCTGCTGTGTTCATCCAGCCTCACATTTCATTATCTTAGAAGCATTAGTGTTCTCACTGGCTATCTGATCAGCTTACATGATATAAAATACATTTCTTTGCGTGATTTCGTGCTGTACTGAATATGCCAATAGTGGGTGACCTGTATTCCCGGTTTAATTCAAATCACATTCTTTTCCTTCAACTCAGTCTTAATTTATCTAATTTAAATTTAATGTACTCTTAATTCTTTCTTCCATCTCAAAACAAGATAGCATCCAGTTGCTCCAAATGACATTCTTAACTAAACTTAAAGCAATTCAATCCATAATGTAGGGATCTCATACCACCCACATTACATTTTCCAACAACTACCTATCCAAAGCTTATTTCTGTTAAAAAGCTATTTGATATCATGCAGCACTGATCTACTTTCTTCAATCACACATCCAGATCAATCAGTGACTTTCCAGTTGATTTAATAGAGTCCCTCTCTCTCCGTCTGTCTGGTTGGTTTTAGGGGAGAGTTTATTGCTGCTTGGGTCTTGCACGCCCATGATATTGTTCAACTGAGAATTGGTGGTTGTAGGATTTGTTTTAGTAGCGAGTTTTGAGAAGATTTGTAGCTCAGGTTGAGTTTCTGGATGTGAGTTTGCTCGCTGAGCTGGAAGGTTAGTTTGTATTCAAAAAGAATGAGTACCCAATGAACACAGTCCGCCGATTTCTCAGCAACAAACCCAAACAAACAGACAAAACATGCCCAGAAACTATAACCACTCTGCCCTACATCAAAGACATTTTGGAAATGACTGCCAGACTACTCAGACCTCTTGGCATCATGGTAGCCCACAAACCCACCAACACACTAAAACAGCAGCTAATGAACTTAAAAGACCATATACAGACAACAAGCAAAACGAATGTCATTTACAAAATACCTTGCAAGAACTGTGACAAACACTACATTGGATAAACAGGCAGAAAGCTAGCCACCAGGATACATGAACATCAACTAGCCACAAAAAGACATGATCCACTATCACTCGTATCCTTACATACAGATGAGGAAGGACACCACTTTGATTGGGGCAACATATCCATCCTAGGACAAGCCAAACAGAGACACGTACGAGAATTCCTAGAAGCATGGCATTCAAACCGGAACTCCATCAACAAACACATTGATTTGGAGCCCATCTACCATCCTCTGAGAAAAAGAACAGGAAATGACATCACCAATGTAGGAAATGACATCACCAACCCAAGGAAACCTAACCAGATAAATAGGAAGCGGGACATAACACCAGCACTTCACCAGAGGCACACTGATGATGTTACCTGGAATGGTGACGAAACGTCTGAAAACTAACCTTCCAGCTCAGCGAGCAAACTCACATCGATTAGTTTTAGTGCCTCATGCTCTGTCGCTAAGAGGTTCCTCTGATGGGAATCGATCTGTATTGGTGAAAGTGAAGGAGTCACTGCTGGCAATGGAATTCTTTATCCATGACCTGCCAGAGGATAGAAAGAGAATGAGTTCAGTATGGGATGGTCCTTTGGGTGCATTGACCCTACTGTTCAGTTATTTGCAATGATGTGAAAATGATTTGAATAACCTGAATAAGCTTCCAGTTAGCTTCCTCTCCTAGTTGATCCAGAATTCTTATTAGCTTGGAGCTTTGTATTCATTACCTGCTGAAACACACATTGCATCTGTTCCAAACTTATTGCAGACGCAGAGCTGATCCAGACTGGCAGAGGGAGAGGACAAGAGTTTGCTTCAGGCAGCAACTCTTTTATCAGATTGAACTTTAGACCAGTTCAAAGTCGCACCTTCATTAAGAGGATGGAGCTATACTAGGAGACAAGGTTAATCTAGTAACAGAATTTGCCTCTGATTTCACCCCTAGGCTGTAATCGTTTCCTGAATCTACTAATACTGCATGCTTCAATGTCTTTCTGTACTAATTTATTTTGCATCTCCATCACTTGGTGAGTTCCACAGAAATGTTCTTTGCATCCCTGCCTTGGTTACTTTGATCCATACAGGGGCTCCCAACCCTCCAAAATTCACCTGCAGTCCCCAGCAGTTAAAGGTTAAGTTCCTGGATAATATTGCAAGCAATAGTCCAGAAATTGTTGGAGAAACTCAGCAGGTCTGGCACCGTCTGTGGAGAGAGACACGGAGTTAACATTTCGGGTCCAGTGTTCCTTCTCCTTGCCCCTGCAGGGCATCAAATAACACTCTAAGGAATTCCTTTTACATTTTCAATTAAGAGTTTTGTTTACTAATCATAAACCAATGGAAATAAAGAAGGGACAAGAAAGAGCATGATAACTGTTGAAAATCATCTAATCAGCTTATGAAGAGCCTACTAACTTTCTGAACAGCTGCAGCAAGATCAATCAATGCCGGAGATTGATGTATCAAGTGACCAAGGGTGGGCATGTGGGAATGGAATGATTGGCGATGGGAGGTAATGTGAAATTTCCCCAAATATATCCAAAAATGTACCAGATAATTACCACTTTTTAAGCATTATGTGATTTTATGTTTTGACAGTATTACTTCACAATAAACTTTGGCCATGATGCTCAGAAAGCCCTGGAATTGAGGACAGAAGATGTGAAAGATTGTGATGACTGGATTGCAGCAATTGGTCATGCAAGGTAAGGATGGGCCTAACTATTCTAATGTATTTCTGGGTGAACTCACACTACCATTCTCTGAAAACTTGAGTTTATCTCAATCTTTGCTGAATGTCCCCTGAATTTCAGAGTCCCATTCACTCATCACTTCCATGCCCACTAATTTACATAACCTGCAGTCTAGAAACACCATCAATAAGGAACTGAGTTGGATGATCAGCCATGACCATATTGAAAGGTGGAGCAGACTCAAAGAGCTGAATGGTCTACTCCTACTCCTGTTTTCTACATTTCTCTATTTTATTATACCTGCTTGACATACTGGGGCTAGAAACTGAATGCCAGCCTTGCTAGTGAAGCCTACATCAAGAATGCATCCAAATATTTAATTCTCAACACATTTAGCTTTGACATTTCTCATCCTTGTTTTCAATTTCCTCCATTGTTGCTCCCTATGTTTCCCAATGTTTGCCCCAGACACTGGCATTGAGGGTATTCAGTACTCTGTGTGGGCAGGGACCTGGAGATCCTGCTGGGATGGGGTGATGCTCATGTGGGATGTTTTCTTCCCCCAGGGACCAACAGAGGCGGCCCTGACACGGGCCACGCACAGTCTGGACTCAGTTTAGCCCCATTCCCAGGTCATTGTGGTCTCAGTGTCTGAAAGAATGCCCAGTGCTGCAGGAAGAAGGTCAATGTCCTTCCCTACCCCGCCAGAGTAACTGGCACCATCTTCTCTCTGATACCTCACCCTCACTCTCTCTCTGATCCCACAACCACCTCCCACTGATCCTCATGGTCTATCCCTATCCCTCCCTATTGTGCTTCCCACCCCCATCACAGTCCTTGCCCCCTCCTCTACACATGACTCTGCATTCCCTCTCTGCCCCCCATGTATACCCACCACACTCCCCGACGCAGCCTTGACACTCTCACCCCTTTTGATAGTGATTTCCCTTCCTGCTCCACCCACTTCTCTACTCCCTTCGTCCTACCTTGAGGGGTACACCCGTTGCCCGTCATTGCACCCCCATGAGTGACGGAGGGACCACTGGACCCCCTCCCCCACCGCATCCCCGGCACAGGACTGTATTCAGCTCTGACCGAGTTCAAGTATTCCCTGGATATGACTGACCAGAGCCTGACCACTGTCCCTAATGGATCACACTTGATTTCCCTACACTGTTTTTGCTGGCCTGACACAGCTGACCACTACTCACTGCCCACTCTCTAGGTGTCCCCAACCATGAATGGCCCAAGCTGCCATCTTACTGCAGCCAAGCTATTGGATGGTTTGTGATTTGTGCCCGCAATTGATGGTACCAGGAGCACCTGACCAACAGCATCCCACCCCACTCTTCCACCAGACCGAGGACAAGCCCCATCTACTCTGTGACAAAGCCATTTCGTTTAATGGATGCAGTGTGTTCCCTATGTAGTCTGTGGGTACATACTGTGGCTGTCCAATTAGTCCCACAGCCCTGGCATTTCACCTTAGCCCTGTGCAGTCTGTGTACACATATTTATCTAATTCCCCTTTTGAAATTTCCCATTGAATCTTCTTTCACTGCTCACTTCTGCTGCATTTCTCAGATCACCACCACCTGCCATGCAAAAAACTGTTTCCTCATTCTCCCTCAACCCACCAATTCTTTTGCTAGTACAGGAGTTTGTAATGTTTATCAAAATGAATAGAGTGAAATCTCTCTCGGGGGGGTTCCATGGATATAAGGAGTCAGAAGGGTTTTGGTGACCAACAAGAGGTTTTCTCTCATTCCAATCCAAGCTACAGCATCAAAGCAGCAATGGTTCAAGAAGATCACTTGGAAGATTAGAGTTTGTTTAAAAAGTGATGTCTTGTTTGCTTTACCTGCATGCCAACTACAAGTAAGAAAAATGATAAGTTGTCAGGATTTTTGAATGAGGTGGCAATCCTGCTGAAATGTGAGATTAACCAGAAATGAATAATTTCCATTCCAGTGTTTCAGAATGACTTCAAAGTGATGTACTGGAGTGTTGTCCCTCTTTAAAGAGGCTATAAGGATGGCTGCTGTGCAAATTTCCTGGAGGATTGACCAACAGTGTTATAAATGACAAGAGAGTGGACCAGAAGAAGCTTTTTGGTGCATCTCTGCCCCATGCGAAATTAATCCAAAAATGTTTGATACTCTAACTTTTTTTGTGTGTGTCTTTTTAATGCCATCAGTCAAGCAATTCACTTAAACCTCTGCAATTTTTATCTCAATAGTTCGGAACACCAAACCCTGCCTCTCGAAAGACATTAGACCCTGTTCAAAGCTGTCACAATGATCAGTACTCCAGCCCTGTTGGTTTAGGTAGAAAGACCCTTGACGTGTTTATGAAATTGTGGAAGCCTACCTTTGGGACTTAACCTTGATAACTTTTGGTTTCTATAGCTACTAAAAGCATTTTTGGATATCGTTCATCACGTCTGAAAATAATGGACCACTTGACGAAATAGAGCACATTTCAGAGGGAGAAGCTGGTACTGACCTTGAGGATTGACTTTAACCCTATGTGTTCATGAACTCTGATCCTTTACAGTTTTGCTTAACTTGATGGACAAGATTAAACAAATTCTTACATATGTTAAGAATGAAATATTGAGATGAGTTCTTAATGTAGGCTTCACTGTCAAGGCTGCCATTTATTTCCCACCCCCAGGGCCCAAGCAGGTTGCCATGAAATGTAGAAACAGAGAAATTATGAGTAGGAGTAGGCCATTCAGCCCCTCGAGCCTGCTCTGTCATTCAATATGATCATGGATGATCATCCAACTCAGTGCCTGTTCCTGCTTTCTCCCCTTACCCTTTGATCCTTTTACTTGTAGGAACTATATCTAACTCTTTCTTGAAATCATTCAATATTTTGGCCTCAACAGTTTCTGTAACAGATGATTCCACAGGCTCCTCATTCTCCATTTCTCAGCCATTATCTTGAACTGTTTGTGGTAACTGGTTTGCCAGGCTAATTCACAGCATCAGTTAAGAGTGAGACTGGAGTCACATCGGCGTGGACCAGGTAAAAATGACTGATTTCCTCATTTGGCACTGTGGATCCCTTGGGAGATCTACGTGAGTGAAGGGAGAAGATAATTATGGGGTTTACTGTTGTACCATCAGGAGAGAATGTAATTCTAAATTAAAGACACTTTACTGAGAAGCAATGGCAGCAATCCTGCAGGTGGCAGGATGATTGCACCATATGGGTCGTTAATGTGCCAATACTGTCTGTATGAGGTTTATAATTAGCACAATTAATATTTGTGTGAATTTGATTACTAGCCTGAGAGCAGCTATGAATGCAGCTACCAGTAGGTGTAAATTAGATGACAGTGTGAGGATGGCAGTGTTATAATGAGGTGACGTGTTGCTCTGTATATTTCTGCCTGGCTGTTCGTACCCTGCCATAGGGAGTAATTGCTGGTTTAATACAACATTGAAATTACTAGTCAAAGAAAAGCCAAGGTCCATCTATCATCCTAATTGGAAAGCTCATTTACAGAGCCAGTACAGGTACAGTCAGCCGAGTGGTCTCCTCCTTGCTGATTTTACCAGGTTCCCACACCCAGAAAACACATTGTCCTCCCAAATACTTTCCACCCACCACACATCCTATCTCAAATCACTCACATACCAAATCCCGAAAAGGTATTCTCTGAAAGAAGGGTCTAGGCGCGAAACATCAGCCTTCTTGCTCCTCTGATGCTGCTTGGCCTGCTGTGTTCATCCAGCTCTACACCTTGTTATCCCTGAAAGAAATTTATGTAATCACAGTTTGAATGGATCAATATTGTCTCCTTTCATGCCTGCCTTTGGAGTCTGTCCATAGACCGGCTGCTCACTGAAGGTTTGCAGATTCACTTTGATACTAACCCAGTGAGAATAGGTCACGCCCCCTGGATCTACTGCTCCAGACGAGGTGTAATAGTTCATCCAGTTCTACATTATTTGGGCATTTTAATATCCTAAAAACAGCAATCGTACCATCCCTCAATCTTTTGTTTTAAAGAACAAGGGAGGCACCCACTCTGCCTTGACCAATATTTATCCTTCAGTCATTTTTTAAAAATTCATTCATGGGATGTGAGCCATCCCTAATTACCCAGAGAACAAGTAAGAGTCAACAACAATGCTGTGAGTCTGGAGTCATATGTAGGCCAGACCAGGTAAGGAACCAGATTAGTGAACCAGATGGGTTTTTCCAACAATTGACAATTGTCACAGTCATCATTTGACTCTTAATTCCAGAATTTCTTTTATTGAATTCAAATTTCGATCCGCTGAACATTACCTGGGTCACTGGATTAACAGTTCAGTGATAACACCAGCAGGCCATTGCTGTATGTGGGAACTTGCTGTGTGCAAATTGGTTGCTGTGTTTCCTACATTATAACAGTGTCTACACTTTGAAAGCCCTTTAATAACTGTAAAGCATTTTAGAGCTGGGGAAGAGGTACTGAGGGCATAAAAATCATTATTTAAAATATAAGTCTTTCTTTCTCCCATGTGACTTTAGGAATGGTAGAAGACAAACAGAAGGGGCTTTAATTTTTATGTATCTAGCATGTCCCCCTGAGCCATTCTGATTTGCGACCAGAAACCTGAGTTCCACTGTCTCTTTTTTATGAGCCAATGAGTTAACAGCTTTATTCTTGGAACAGTTACAGGAACCTGGCAACAGAGCATGAGTCCCTGATGCAGAAATACCTACACCTACTGCAGATTGTAGAGACTGAAAAAACAGTTGCTAAACGACTTCGACACCAAATTGAAGACCAGGAAATTGAAGTGGAGCGACTAAAATCTGAGGTAGGGTAAAATGCAGGCAGGAATGGTCCTTTCCCTTTAGATTGAAGTGAGGACGTCGCCCCTGGGAGGGGGAATGTGGACATTATCGCAGGGCTGTGCTGAGTGGGATTTGAAACAGTTTATTTACCAGAATTCCTTCACAATCGCAGGGAATAGTTTCAATCGGAGGTGAAATCAGAAGTCTATTCCCTTTGCCAGGCAATTGGAAACACAGAGGAATATTCTGTGGGAACAGGATTGGTCTCAACTTTGATGCCACCAGTGTCCAATAGCCTGGTAACTCTAGACTCACACATCACTCAGTGAAGATACTAGAAGAAAACCTTCACTGTAAGATAGTGGGGTATATTCAGTGATCCTGCACTGTATTGGGAGATTTGCTCTGAGGGGGAGAAGGAGCTCCTGCACTTAAAGTTCCATTCCCAACTGCACCAAGTGTGGTCCTCCGACCCAGACCCTGGAGGTCCCTGAATCTACCCCAATGCTTTTGTGCGAGTCTGCGCCTTCACAAGAGCAGCAAAGATATTAAAGAGGGACTCTAACTGCAAAGAACTATTAAGATAGTTTACCTTTCATTTCTAAATATTCATTGGGAACAGGGGCTTGTGGGCCAGGAAAGAGGCCATTTGTCTCATCAACTCAATTCTATCCAGACAAATATTATTCCAGAATCCACTTCACTGCCTTGCTTCCCACCAGGAATACTGCCCATTCCGGACATGTTGTTCCAAGGAACAGACGAACGTAAAACTCTGATGTAGATGGATGAATGCTTTTATCCCAGATGCATGTCTTGGGTGTGGAATGTGGCTGAGTTTGGGTGATCTTGTAGACATTCACCTAGCCAAGAGAAACATTGGGCCCATAGCAAACGGTGTGTGGAGTCTTCCAGAGATGCTCTGTTGCTGTGAAGGCCAGTCCAGGTGAGACCCCAGTGTCACCTGACTTCACAGGTTGTTGTTCACGGCCTTTTGTCAAACTGCTATGGCTCCTGGTTGTCAGTGTAATGAATATCAGGGAGGTTTCTCTATATCCCACTTTTATCAGCAAATGGCTCCTAGGAAAGTGTGAGTCAGTATTTAAGGCCATTCTGCCAGGCTTGTACATGTCCTTGAGGCACCCCCTCACCTTGCCCCATCCCAGTCTCTGGCTCCAGTTCGCACCTCACCCCCTATCCGGAAGGACGGGACATGGCTGTCTTCCATTGCCTGAGTGTGCCCAAATCCCCAGAGCCAGCTAATTGGTGCCAACTACCTTGGACGCTCTGCCTTTGGAAGGACCTGCCACATTCATCATTTTATTTAAGGGGCATATACCCAGTGTATGCCTCAGACAGCAAAAAGAGAAGCTGTTGAGCTTCCTTAACCAAGATCCCAGGCACCCAGCAAGGTGCTAGGAAGACCGATGTCAGAAGGTTCTGAGGGCCAGCTTGATGAAACTCCATAAACATTTTGTAAGTTCACCAAAGGTGTTTTGAATGACTCTGAGAATGTGAATTCATATATCCCCCAGTGGCGTGATGTGAAATTGAAAGCAAGGCCTAAAAGTTGTTGTATTCTCTTTTAAAATTGAACCAGTTCCTGAATACCCTCCTGCGAAGGGAAGCTGCTGACCATACTCGGTCTGACCTGCACATGACTTCAATCAGTGTAGAACTGTGTAACTGTGACTCCCGTGGGCCCCACTCTCTCTGAGTGCAGCTCCATGTCAGCAGAACAAGGCACTGAAAATACCCTCTTTATTTTAAACAGATTGCTTCACTGCTGAAAAATAATGAACGCATCCAATTAACACAACCTGCAACCCAGAACGATGAAGATGTTGACATAAGGAAAATCAAAAAGGTAAAGTCAACATGCAGACGAGTCAATAGCAGCATTGAGACATCCAGAACTGTACTTCCCAGACCCAATTAACTGGTTCTTTCCTTTGCATCGCTTTAGGTAAAATTGTTGTAAATAATAGAAAAGATGGTGGAACTTCAAGTGTAACTTGTGTTCAGTGCATTTGGTTTTCATTAGCTTTTGGGTCAGTTAATAAACAAACAGAACCTACCCACAAACCTGTATCTGAATTCCTAATTGTACAAGTTTATACAAATTGTACTTGTTTGAAGGAATTAGTGAGCATCCACAGAGGGGCCACTGATATACAAAGATCTGACTTATAAAAATGAGATCCCAAACAGGGCTGTAATTTTAAAGATCTGACATAGGAACATTTCCTGCACTTACGAATAGCCGCTTTGCATTCTCCTGCATTGTGTTTCAAGTACAGTACGAACCAATTTGTGAATGGACTCAAGTGGAACCTGTTCACAACCTAGAGACAGCCTGTATTAAACCGGTTCCTTTGGGCTCTAGATGATACTGTATACTTTGATAGATTTAAATATGATCTTTGAAATAGCTAGCTAATATGCTCCAATATAACAAACAAATAGCTCATTTTATTAAAGGTAACTTTTAATTTAAAAGCAGGGGTTGGATTGGCATGTTTGTGCGACAAGCCTGTCTTCAGCAATCTTAAATTAACTTTGCAAAAGTGACACTTCTAGCCCGTTGAATGAATTTTAAAAAATATTGTTTTAAAATGTTTATCCATTAAACTAATTTATCACAGATTCTGCTTCACAATAAACAAAAAAAAACTTCAAAATTGCTGCAATTTTGGTCAGAATTTATACTGGAATCAGTAATTTCTGCACTGTGAGTCAGTTAGGAGGGAGCTTTGCACTGTGGGAGGTGTAATCTTTAGAACATAGAACATTACAGCACAATACAGGCCCTTCGGCCCTCGATGTTGCGCCGAGCTGTGAAACCAATCTGAAACCCGACTAACCTACACTATTCCATTATCATCCATATGTTTATCCAATGACCATTTAAATGCGCTTAAAGTTGGTGAGTCTGTTACTGTTGCAGGCAGGGCATTCCATGCCCTTACTACTCTCTGAGTAAAAAAAAATACCTCTGACTTCTGTCCTATATCTATCACCCCTCAATTTAAAGTTATGTCCTCTCATGCTAGCCATCACCATCCGAGGTAAAAGGCTCTCACTGTCCACCCTATCTAATCATCCGATCATCTTGTATGTCTCTATTAAGTCACCTCTTAACCTGCTTCTCTCTAACAAAAAGTCTCAAGTCTCTCAGCCTTTCCTCATAAGACCTTCCCTCCGTACCAGAGGCGCAGGTCATGAGCCTCCTTATCTCCTAGCCTAGCCTGTATCAAGTTTTAGACTCTCACATAGATCCCTGAAAGTTGCCACCGAGGTTGATAGGGTTGGTAGGAAGGCATATGTTAGGTTTTATTGATAGAGGGATTGAATTTTGGAGCCATGAGGTCATGTTGCAGCTGTACAAAACTCTGACACAGCCGCACTTGAAGTATTGCGTCCAGTTCTGGCCACTGCATTATAGGAAGGATGTGGAAGCATTGAAATAGGTGCAGAGGAGGCTATCTTTCATTGGTCGTTAAACCAAAAATCCATGTGCCCTCTCAAATGTACAAGTTCCCATGGGCACTATTTAATTGGACAGGAGTTCTCCCTTGGGGTCTTAGTTAATATTTATCCTTCAATCTATTTACAGTGATTCTGGTTATTTGGACATTTTTTGTGGGATCTTGTTGTGCACTCATTAGATGCCACGTTTGCTACAAGAAAAGAAATAATTACTTTTGAAAAATGATTCTATTGGGCTGTAATGCACCTTAGCACATGCTGGGGCAGGGAATGCTATGGAATTAAGGGCATGACCAAAAGCCCAGAGGGCCCAGCCACTGTGGGAATAGGTTTGGCATGGGCCTGTCTGACAGGGTTTCTTGAAAATGACTGACCATGTGCTCTTGTCCAAACCAGGTGCAGAGCTTCTTGCGAGGGTGGCTGTGCCGAAGGAAATGGAAGACAATAATCCAGGATTATATCCGCTCCCCTCATGCAGAGAGCATGAGGAAGAGAAACCAGGTGGTGTTCAGCATGCTGGAGGCTGAAGCAGAGTATGTGCAGCAGCTCCACATCCTGGTCAACTGCTTCTTGCGGCCTCTGCGGATGGCAGCTAGCTCCAAGAAACCTCCCATTGGCCACGATGATGTCAGCAGCATCTTCCTGAACAGGTATTTACCGAGTATTAGCACCAGCTCTGTCACTCCTCTGATAGCATAGCTACTCCATTTCACAGTCATGTCTCTCATTGTGGATTGCTTTAAGCTATTTCTGAGATGCATAGCTGCCAGACTTTAACTATGTCACAAAGACAAAACGCTGTATATGCTGGGAATCTGAAACAGAAACAGAAAATATTGGAGAAACTCAGCAAGTCTGGCAGCAGCTGACAAAAAGCTCATGAAAGAAAAAATCAATTGAAACCAATTGGAAACAGCAATTGTATGTTAACTGCCTTTAATAAGATTAACTAATTGATAACCTTCACTGAATCCCTCACCATCACCATTCAGGGAATTACCAGAAACTGAACAGGACTAACCATATAAACACACAAGCTACAAGAGTGGGTCAGAGGAGTCCTGCAGCAAGTAACTCCCCTCCTGATTCTCCAAAGCCTGTCCATCAATAAAAAGGCACAAGTCAGCAGTGTGATGGAATACCCCCCACTTGCCTGGATGGGTGCAGCTCCAACCACACTTGTGATGTTTGGAACCATCCAGGACAAAGCAGGCCACTTGACTGGCATCATATCTTCCATATTCAATATGCAGTCCCTTCACAATGGCAGTTTGTGCCATCTAAAAGTTGTCCTGTGCCAACTTACCAAGGCTCCTTTGAAATCACTTTCTGCAAGCTCTACCATCTAGAAGGACAAGGAATGAGAACACTACCCCCTGCAAGTTCCCCTCCAGGTCACCATCTTGACTTGGAAATATATTGTCATTTCTTCAATGTTGCTGAATCAAAATCTTGGAATTCCCTGCCTAAAGGCATAGTGTGGATTAACCTATAGCATATGGACTGCAACAGTTCAAGAAGACAGCTCACCACCACCTTCTCCAGGGCAATTGGAGATTGGCAATAAGTTCTGGCCCAGCCAGTGACACCCACATCCATGAATGAGAAAAGATTGTTTCCAGCAGATGACATTCAGATCAACTGGTAAATCCAACGAAAAATCATTTCATCATGTTTCAAGTTCAATATGGCAGAGGTTTTCCAGCACTTTGCTTCTATCTGAATGGGCTACATTTGGAGAGCCGTGCATATATTTTGAGCATCTGTTATGTTTCTGACCCTATCTTCTGTTCCTTATTCACTTCATGATGAAGATCTGGATATGAAGATATCCAGATTGGGATAGGGTGGTTAGTTGCTCAGTAACACACAAGTGTGTGAACTATACACAGGAAGGGGCTGTTTGACCCCACTGCCTGCTTCTTCCTTTGGTAAGGTCATGCCTGATCTGATTGTGCTTCAACTTCCCACTCATACCCACACCCTCATTCCTTCATTAGTCAAGAATCAATGACCTTGCCTCAATTCATCTAACTCAGCATTGCATCTGTTTCAATGCCCTCCACTGCTCACAGGGGCAGATGGTGATGTGGTGCCACTGAATCAGTAATCCAGAGGCCCAGTGCTCTGGGGACACTGTTTCAGATCCACCATAATTACAAATCTGATATTGAAAGCTAGTCTCAGGAATGGTAATCATGACAACTATGAATTGTTGCAAAGACCAAATGCAGTAATGTGAAGGAAGGAAATCTGCCTCCTTAGCTGGTCTGACCAGACCCATGTTAACTTTAAACCTCCCTCTGCAATGTGTTAGCAAGATTGTCAGTTCCAGGGAAGTCAGCAATGAACAACAATTGCTGGATACATCCTATGAATGAACAGGGAAAATGACTCCAGAAATGAACAAATATAAGATAATTGCAGAGTGAGGTTATATAAGTATACATTCTATACAATCTTTCCATTTAACTGTTCCTTTTTTCTCTCTTGCAGCGAAACAATCATGTTTTTGCACCAGATATTTTACCAAGGATTGAAAGCTCGTGTATCTAGCTGGCCCACATTAGTATTAGGTAAAGTATCACTAATTACTGCACAATCAGAGGAACATCAGTGTTAAGCCAGATCCTTTACAAAGGTGTGGAAGTTATTTAACATTTATTCTACTGTTAAGATGGAACCACGTGCTTTTCAGAGTAAAAGGTCTCGCCATTATTTGGTAAAGACAACTTCATTTTAATCAGCATTCAGTTGTTCTTCTGAAAAAAGAACGCCACCTGGCATGAAATGCGTTTTATCTTTTGGATGGGGTAACAACTAAGAAACCTTTACTATTGGGAATGATAGAAATGTGGCCACATGGATAGAGGCTGAATTTTCAGAAGAAATCAAAGAACAGGTTTAAAAGCAGCATTGTCCAAATGGAATGATCTGGTCACTAAATCTCCACGAGCAATGTTGGCATGGTGGCACACTGGTTAGCACTGCTGCCTCACAGCACCAAGGACTTGGGTTTGATTCGACCCTTGGGTAACTGTCTGTGTGGAGTTTGCACATTCTCCCTGTATTTGCGTGGAATTCTGCCAGATGCTTGGTTTCCTCCCATAAACTAATGATGCACAGCTTAGGTGGATTGGCCATGTTAAACTATCCCATAGCATCTACCAATATGCAGGCTAGGTGGATAGTCGTCATATGATTGGGATGGAAGGTAGTTTGAAGCGTCAGTGAAACCTTGATGGACCAAATGGCCTCTTTCCACACTGTAAGGATTCTGAGATACTTCTGTGATACAATGTGTTGGATTTGCTTACCTGTGCAAAAATGACCAGGGCTTAGAAACTATAAAATCAGAGCAAAACATACTGATTCCACACCTACTCAAGGACTATTTGGGTGAATATTGAATGCTTATCTTGTCAGCAGTGTTCAAATCCCATTAAAGATTTTTTAAAAATTAGGTCTGTCAAAATTTACCAGAACTGTAGAATTGATATGTGTGATGAGTGGCAGCTACAGTTCTTTGTAAATAAATCTGAAATAAGAGAGATGGATGTAAATTTTTGAGAAAAGTATTCTTTAAAAGACAAACTCAGATTTTAAAGATGTAATTCTTGCTTTTGTATCTAAACAGAACACAAAGCCAAGAGATAATGTTGAATTTGTACCAAACCTTAAATAGACCATAGCTGAAGTACTGAATGTCATGTCTGCCACCTGTATGGGACTGAGGAAAAGTTGCACGTGAATTCATTATAACGTTATCAGACTTAAGGCATTGCAATTAAGCTAAACAGTGGTGGTTGAGAAGACATTAAAGAGGCTGGATAAATATAAGGTCCTGCAGTTTGTAACTGAAGTTGGCTGGAACCCTCATGGATTTGTCATGGTTATATGACTGGGCCAGTAATCCAGAAGCTCGGACTAAAACTTTGGGAAACACCATAGGTTTAAATCCCAATATCGTAACTGGTGGAATTTAACAACTCAGGCTGGTTAGGACCTGAATTGGGATCACCTATGAATACCTCACAGTACATAGGAACAGGAGGAGGCTATTCAGCCCCTCAAGCCTATTCCAAATTCAATGAGATCATGGAAAATGTACGGTTCATTCTAGAACGAGGGAGAATTAGGGCCAAACCATTCAGATATTCGGAAGAACTTCTGCAAACGAAGGTTTGGAGATGTTTAGAACTCTCTTCCACAAATGGCAGTGGATGCTGGATCAGTTGTTAATTTTAAACTTGAGATAGGTAAATTTTTTGCCCATTTCCCTTAAATATTTGCTAAACAAAGATACTATTTTAAATCTACAGAAATAGTTTATCTTCATCTACCCTGTATTTTCCTGTTAATATCTTGAAGACTTCAAAACAAAATCACCCATTCACCTGTTAAATTCTACAGAAAACAGGTTAAATTTGTATAATCTCTCCTCATGCCTGAACTTCGCAGGCAAGTTTTCATTCTTGTAAACCTACGTTAACCTCCCTCCAAGGATAATATATCCTTCCTAAGATGTGGTGACCAAATCTGCTTACAGTACTCCAAGTCAGGTATAATCAAGGTTTTATATAACTGCAACATAACTTCTAACATTCTTGACTTTCACTTTTCAAGATATAAAGGCCGGCATTCCATTCACTTACTTGTTTATTTTCTGCTGGGGTACTTAGGATGGTTTGGTACAACAGATCACGCAGGAATATGGGATATATTGCGAAGATGGATGCGATCTGCAATTCTTTCTTTTCTTTTGAGATAATCGGTGCATTTGCCATGGCTTTCCAAAATTCCTGAGATTCTGGAAAGTTGTCAATAGATTGAAATGTAATACCAGTGTTCAAAGAAGAAGGGAGGCAGAAAGCTGGAAACTTGGGTCAGTTAGCCTCATGTTTGTCATAGCGGAAAATGCTAAAGTTCAGTATTAAGGAGGTAATAGTAGAACATTTCCCAATTATGTCATAACCTTTTCAGAGTCAGCATGATCTTGTAAAATGAAAATCAATTTTAATAAACTTACTAATTTTTTTGAGATCAAGATAGGGAAATTTTTGAAATGATACATTTATATAACCAATTGATCAATTGGGCCAATGGGTTGAAGAGTGGCGGATGGAGTTTAATTTGGGTAAATGTGAAGTACCTCATTTTTGAAAATCAAACGAAGACAAGACTCTTAATTGTAAAAGTAGGGCCTTGGATAGTATTATAGAGCAGAGAGACCTAGTGGTCTTAGAAATTTGCACCATACATAGATAAGGTGGTTACAAAAGCATTTAAGATGCTTGCCATCATCGCTCAGACCTTTGAATATAGAAGATAGGATGATATGTTGAGGGCGTACAGGATGTTGGTGAGGTCTCTTCAGGAGTACTTCATCTAGTTCTGGTTGCCCTGTTGTAGGAAGAATATTATTAAGCTGAAGAGGATTCAGAGGAGACACTAGGATGTTACAGGGAATGGAGGATTTGAGTCAGAGAAGCTGAATAGGCTGGGACTTTTTTCACTGGAACGAGGAGGTTGAGGTGTGACCTGTGTTTGTGAAATAATGAGGGGTATAAATAAGGTGAATGGCAGGTGCCTTTTCCCTTTGGTGGGTGATTTCAACATGAGGGGACACATTGCTAAGGTGAGAGGTGAAAGATTTTAGGAAAGACAAGGCAATTTTTTTGGAGTTGTTCATATGTGGAATGAACTTCCAGAGGAAGTGGTGGATGTGGGTACAGTTACAGCGTTTAAAAGACATTTAGATAATACATGAATGAGAGATTTCATGGGATATGGGTCAAACACGGGCAGGTTGTACTAGTTTAGTTTGTGATTATGGTTGACATGGACTGGTTGGACCAAAGGGTCTATTTCCATGCTGTATGACTGACGCTATAACACTGTCACAGTAGATTCTGCCTGACAAACAATGTTGATAGTGAACTTACACCCACACTGGCAGTTTGCTTTTTGTCCTGATTTAACATTGGCCAATTTTTTACAAAGATTTTTCAATGCCTCAAAGGTCGATTTATACACTGACATCCACTGTAATCCGAGAGAGGTTAGAAATAAATGTCTTTATGCAGAGTTCTTCAAATGTAACTCCAATTCTTTGCTACAAACTGATCTGTACATAAGAATGGAATGTTAACTCCCTGGCCAGCCAACGACTGTCTCATGCCAAGCAGGAATGCTACACTGCCAAAGGCACCCTACTTCAGGGGGAGGGTTAAACCAACGTCTCTTCTGCCCTGTCAGGTGGATAGAGAAGATCTTGTGTCTATGCTGAAGAACAATGGGAGAATTTCCCCAGTATCCTTGCACCAATATTTAGCTCCAAACCAAAGTCACTCTGACAGATCATCTGGTCCCTTTCCCCTGTATATGGGATTTTGAATGCAAATTGGCTGCTACATCCTTTACATTACACCAGTAACTATATTCCAAAAATACATGATGGTTGTAAAGGGCTTGGGTTTTCCCTTCAATCATGAAAGGTGCTGTATAAGTGTAATTATTTCTTTTCTTTTTATCAGTTCAAAGATAGTCCTTTAATCTGATGTGTAATTATGTGCAAACCATAATGGGAATTTTATCCCCTTCCCTCCTGGTACACTTTGTACTCTTGCGGAGATGATAGTTACAGGTGTTGACCTTATCTGTTCTGAACCTTCTTCCAGCTGACCTGTTCGATATTCTCCTCCCTATGCTGAACATCTACCAGGAGTTTGTGCGGAATCACCAGTACAGCCTGCAGATCCTGGCCAGCTGCAAGCAGAACAGAGACTTCGATAAACTCCTGAAACAATATGAAGCGAAGCCAGACTGTGAAGAGAGAACATTGGAGACCTTCCTGACCTACCCAATGTTTCAGGTAAAGCAGCGGGACCCCGGCTTGGAGCCAGGTCACAGTAATATTAACGAGAGTGTTCACATCTTAATGGCCCTTTCTGAATGAATTACTGTCTACTGTTGAGGTTGATCAGTGTTTAAACATGGTCTTCATTTTCAGAGTTTGTCAGTAATTGAGCAGAGATTGATCTTCCACCTGTTCACCAGCTGTGAGTTGGTCAAACCTTGACTCAATCATAAGACTGGGGAAGGTCTGTCTCCAGGTGTGAATCGTGGCCAAACTCCTTTGGAGGGAAGCCACAATAACACAAACAGGATGAAAAGAACAGAAGGAAATGATTAGCTTTGTGATCATTTTTTTGGCAATTTTTAAAGATGTTAATTGGTGAATGGCTTAACTTTTTGCTGTTTCATCAAAATAAAATGTGAGCCAAATGTAGATTTTGTAAAAACAGAGATTGCTGAAGAAACTCAGCAGATATGGCAGCATCTGTAAAGAGAGAAATAGAGTTAACATTTCAAGACAAAGATGACTCTTTAGAACAGATATATAACTGGCATTTATAATGCTGCATGGTATGACCAGTGAGATTTTGAAGTATGCTACCACTAGGTAGGGGGTCATTGGTTCTCATCTCTTTAAATCCCTTTCAGTCAGTCACTACATTTTCACACATGAACTTACAAATCAGGAGCAGGAGTAAGCCATTCAGCCGATCATGCTATTCAATAAGGTCATGACTGATCTGATTATAAACTGGATATGGTCTCATCAGTACCTTGTATAATTGAAACATAACTTCACTACATTTTATTCAATTCCCTTCATGATAAATGATAGCACCCATTAGCTTTCCTAATTCCTTACTGTATATATGTACTAACTTTTTTGTAACTCATGTACAAGGACTCCCAGATCACCCTACATCTAGAGCTCTGCAACTTCTCACCATTTCAATAGTAATTATTCTTCTTGACAAAATGGACGATTACATATTTTCCCACATTTTACTTATTCCATTTATCATGAAACCAATATGCTTCAATCAAATTGTAGTTAACCAGATCCAGAATGAGGGAAAACCAATTAAAGGGTTTTCTTGAATGAAAGAACATGGCATTTTATTACTCATTTAAACTCTTGAAAAATAATAAAATGTGACAACTAACACATACACACAAGGCAAGTAATAAGCTTAAAAAGAGAGGAGTGAGGAGGATGTGCAGACACACTGGAAGGTACTGGCAGTTGTAGTTTTTAATTTTTGTTTAAGAATTCTGCAATTGTCGGAGTGAAACTCAAATCCCAATAGTTGAGCTGTTATCACATTTCCTTTGGAGTAGTAAAAAATACAGGTAACCTTGTTTTTTTAATGAGTAGTGCTTTTTTTTTACTAGACACTGAATTTTAGTTTGAGAGACAGTAGTTCTTACTTACAAATTCATTTTCTTTAATTGTGTTCTCCTGCTTTGAAGCAGCTTGACAAAGGCCCATTTGTATGTTCTGGAATCTGCTGACTGTTTTCCAAAGCTGAATACTCCACAGACAACCTTTCTACTTTTAATACGTAACTTGCAAAGAGATGTGAATCAACTAGGAGGTACAGACCTGAATTTCAGTGCCTTTAATAATGATGCTAATTTCAGCTCAAACTGATCCTTATTTTCTGATAGTTTCATGAGCTTGCTGAACCTAGTCAGATGAAAATGAGTGAGATTCTTAATGAGTAATTTGCGTTGGTATTCACTGAGGAGAGGCACATGACGGATGTTGAAGTTAAGAGTAGATGTTTGATTACTCTAGGTCAAGTCAGCATAAGGAGGTGGGATGTTTTGGTTATTCTAAAAGGCATTAGGGTGGATAAGTCCCCAGATCCAGATGGGATCTATCCCAGGTTGCTGAGGGAAACGAGAGGGGAAATAGCTGGGGCCTTAACAGATATCTTTGCAGCATCCTTGAGCACGGGTGAGGTCCTGAAGCACTAGAGAATTGCTAATGTTGCCTCCTTGTTTAAGAAGGGTAGCAAGGATAATCCAGGTAATTGTATACCAATGAGCCTGAGAAGAAGCTGCTGGAGAAGATACTGAGGGATAGGATCTACTTATATTTGGAAGAAAATGGACTTATTAGTGATAGGCAACATGGTTTTGTGCAGGGAAGGTCATGTCTTACCAACTTGATAGAATTCTTTGAGGAAGTAACAAAGTGGATAGATGAGGGAAGGGTTGTAGATGTCATATACATGGACTTCAGATAAGGTTCTGCATGGAAAACTGATGGAGAAAGTGAAGTTGCACGAGGTCCCAGAGGTACTAGCTAGATGAATAGAGAGCTGGCTGGGCAACAGGATTCAGAGTTGTAGTGGAAGGGAGTTTCTCAAAATGGAGAACTGTGAGCTGTGGTATTCCACAGAGATCTATGTTGGGACCACTGTTGTTTGTGATATACATAAATGACCTGGTGGAAGGTATAGATAGTCTGATTAGTAAGTTTGCAGATGACACTAAGATTGGTGGAGTAGCAGATGTGAAGGGGACTGTCAGAGAGTGCAGCATAATATAGATAGATTGGAGAGTTGGGCAGAGAAATGGCAGATGGAGTTCAATTCAGGCAAATGCAAGGTGATGCATTTTGGAAGATCCAATTCAAGAGCGAACTATATGGTAAATGGAAAAGTCCTGGGGAAAATTGATGCACAGAGAGATCTGGGTGTTCAGGTCCATTGTACCCTGAAGGTGGCAGTGCAGGTCAATAGGGTGGTCAAGAAGGCATGCAGCATGCTTTCATTCATCAGATGAGGTATTGAGTACAAGAGTTGGCAGGTCATGTTACAGTTGTATAGGACTTTGGTTAGACCACATTTGGAATACTGCATACACTTCATCTCACCACATTACCAAAAGGATGTGGATGCTTTGGAGATGGTGCAGAGGAGGTTCACCAGGGTGTTGCCTGGTATGGAGGGTGCTAGCTATGAAGAAAGGTTGAGTAGATTAGGATTATTTACATTAGAAAGATGGAGGTTGGGGGGGGGGGGAACCTGATTGAGTTCTACAAAATCATGATAGCTATAGACAGGGTGGATAGCAAGAGGCTTTTTCTGAGATTGGGGGACTCAATTACTAGGGGTCATGATTTCAAGGTGAGGGGGGGGGAAGTTTAAGGGAGATCTGCGTGGAAAGTTCTTTACGCAGAGGGTGGTGGGTGCCTGGAATGCGTGGCCAGCGGAGGGGGCAGAGGCGGGCACGATAGCGTCATTTAAGATGTATCTAGACAGATACATGAATGGGCAGGGAGCAGAGGGATACGGATCCTTGGAAAATAGGCGACAAGTTTAGAAAGAGGATCTGGATCGGTGCAGGCTTGGAGGGCCGAAGGGCCTGTTCCTGTGCTGTAATTTTCTTTGTTCTTTGTTCTTTGTTCAGAAGTTATGTTTGTGCTATCCACTCTGGAATAATCCTGCAAAACCTTTGAATTTACACAAAGTTTAAGATGAACCAACCTTGGTTTGTTGCTCTATCTTGTAGGCAGTCTGCTGGAACTGTCGGATTTCTCGGATTATGTGAGATATCTGTGAATGTAAATCCAGGTTGAAAGCTGGCATTACAATGTATTGTGTTGGAGTTTCCACCATTAGTCAAATAAAGATCCATCTGAATAAACACATCATTGCAAGTCTACTCAACATGTATGTGTAAAATAACACAAACAATGAGAAAGAGAGAACACAGTGTAGTGCTGGAGGAACATAGCAGACCTGGCAGCATGAGAGCAGCAGGAAAGCTGACGTTTCGGGTCAGAACCCTTCTTCAGAAATAAAGTGTCCTGACCTGAAACGTCAACTTTCCTGTTCCTCTGAAGCTGCCTGGCCTCCTGTGTTCCTCCAGCTCCACACTGTGTTCTCTCTGGCTCCAGCATCTGCAGTTCTTACTACTTCTGAGTGAGTCAGAACCTTACCAATAACTGTTTCCAGTTGATGGGAGCTAGGTCTAGCAGGTAACAATGGGCTGTACGAAGTCATTGATCACAATGCCAACATTAGGTCTGCACTTTTGGGGGCAAACTTCTGCCTCTGTTCACTTTATTTGTGTGTATTTTTTCTGCCTGTAAATAAAGCTTATGCTTGTTTTGTCTGATCCCTTGCCTGAATGTGGTGATCACATTCTGGGTCATGACAAACCATGAGTCTATGGCAGGAACTGGGGACAAAGTAACATTGGGGCAGAGAATGTTCAGACATAGATACAGACAAGTAAACGGTATACCCTGGTTATACAGTGACTAGAGAGAGAGGATGCGATTGTGTGTGTGAGGGAGTGTCAGCAATGCCAGCTCTGAGCTGAGGGATGTATGACCTTGAGGTGGCGGACAACCCCAAATTGCCAACACTAATCTGAGTTTTTAAAAGCCTTTGAAAGATGGCACATTGACCCTTCAGTGGGTATCCGTGGAATAGCATGTTCTTCCATGTACTGCCGGCACACGGTAACATTGGGTGGAACTCAGATGTGAGAGCTGCCAGAGGGGATAGTGGATAATAAGATATGAGTAAGAGTACTGAGATATGGTAAGAAAACTCGCTAGACTGCAAGAATCCTTCCAAAACACTCAATGCAACCCACACATGGCCAAAATAAAATCAATGTAAGGATTCAGCCCTGATTCAGCAACTGAGTTTTACACCCGGTCTGATTTTGTGTGGAACTAACAATGGTTAAAATTCGGGACAGGCAACTTTATAATGCCTGGTAACACAAACATGCTGATTCATTATCAGACGTGAAGTGTTATGAGCAAAGAGCAATTTCACCCCTAAAACTTCCTGCTAGGAGCTTCCTCATCCACCTCCAAAAACTGGTTCATCATAGAAAGGCTACTTTGTTGAACGTTTTTAAGCAATGCTGGATAGTTTTTTGAACAGTAAAGGAATTAAGGGTTATGGTGAGAAGGCAGGTAAGTGGAGCTGAATCCATGAAAAGATCAGCCATGATCTTATAGAATTGGGGGCCAGAAGGTCCACTCCAGCTCCTAGTTCTTACGTTCTTAGAGTGACCTTGGTTTTTCCAAATCAATCCCTGAACTGGTTTCTCTTCCTTTCTGTGCCAGATCCCCAGGTACATCTTGACCCTGCATGAGCTGCTGGCTCACACACCTCATGAACACGTGGAGAGAAAGAGCCTAGAATACGCAAAGTCAAAACTGGAGGAACTTTCACGGTTAGTAGCTCAACACAACAGAATGGAGCAGAGCTGTCCTCTGGCAGGAGTTTCAATTAATTTTCTACCACCAAGCTCTGTGATTCAAGTTAAGTTGCTTGATGTTTCGAACCCAGAGTTTACCAATGCATTTATTAAGCTTTTCAGTCATGCATGGTGTCAAATGGAGACTGCAGCTGAGATTCCGTCTCTTTTCTATTAAAATTGTAGCTCAATGCAACAAGATCCATTGTACATGACTCAGAAAGGTGAAGCAAAGCAGAACAGAAATCACAAACGTGATACCAGGTTTGGCAGATTGCAGAAGGGATTGTAAAGGAATGAATGTAAAGAACTTAAAGAAATGACCCTCCTCTTGCCTGTTGATGGATCAGCTCTGCTGCCCTTATCCATTGTACACGTACAAGAAGAGAGACCAGAACCTGCTGAGCTGCTGGCTTCCTATTGTGGCCACAGATGACCTGGCTAGAAGGCTAATAGAAACCGAAAGAACTGCTGATGTTGTAAATCAGAAGCAAAAACAAAGTTGCCGGAAAAACTCAACAGGCCTGGCAGCATCCGTGAAGGAAAAAAATACAGTTAACGTTTCAGGTCTGGTGACCCTTCCTCAGAACTAGTTAACTGTTTTTTCCCTTCACAGATGCTGCCAGACCTGCTAAGTTTTCCCAGCAACTTCATTTTTGTTCCTAACTAAAGGGCTCTTCAGGCTGGATCGGACAGAACCTTCACCATCACAGCTCAGGATAAATCTGAAAATCAGTGAACTGTTCCATCACAGCAGGGCTCAGGCAATGAAAGGAAAACTGCTTCCTAGTATCAGTTACTTCTCAAACCTGTCCCTGATTGAGTGGGCAGGATTTCTCCAGACATCTGGGGAAGAAAAGGCAAAATAGCACAATCATGGAATTGTTGCAGCACAGAGAGTAAATGTTTGGCCCATTGTCTGCACTGTCTGAATGAGCAATTCAGCTCATGCCATTCAAATGTCTTCTCCTTATAACCAGCCAATTCTCTTATTGCTTGAGCCAGCGTATTTCATGCTATCAGGGAGCTAATTCCAGACCCAAATACCAGCTGCATACAAACAATTTTACTCATGTTGACTTTGCATCTTTTACCAATTGTTTTAAATTTGTACCCTTTCATTTTCAATTATTTCACTATTGGGGACAGTTTCTTCCTTAACTACTCTGTCTGGACACCCTTAAGTTTGAACACTTCAATTTAAATCTCCTCTTCAGTTCTCCAAGGAAAATAGTCCCAACTTCTATAATTACCTGAATAATTGAAGTTCTTTACCTCTCAACCCATTCTTGTAAATCTTTTGTGCACTCTCTCCAATCTTTCACGTCCTCCTGAAAGTACATCCACACAATTTTGCCAGTTTTCACAATGTTCTCCTGGTTTCTCCCCTTCCCATACCGGCCTTTAGCCTATTTCCAAATCACCATTCCCCTCCCCAGGCCTCCCCCTCCTTCACAGGGAATTGATTTTTCTGCATTTGTGGTTACCATGTCAGATGTCATTCTGACATGACACTGGATGCAGCCTGGCTATTCCACCAAAGACATCCTCTTTTATACACTGCACCTCAAACTGAGATCAGGGGATCATGCTCAGCGTGAGAAACCTGAAATTATTTTCCCTACTGCAGTTGAGCGATTTCTGTCTTCCATTGTAGCACCATTTCCCAGCAGTGAGTGAAATAGCCAACCTCAGCACAGTTCAGGGATTAAAGCTGGGATCATCCGACAGATGAAAACAGCTGGCTCACCAGGGACCACATTCCTAACATCCGAGACAAACCCATTTAGATTTTATGGTTGTCAGCAGTGAATTGATGGAGCTTGAACACTGTCTTGTTATGAAATGGTGTTAGATGTGAGAGTTTGTCAGTGGGGATTCACCTGTTTACATTCTTCTCCAGAATAATGCATGATGAAGTAAGTGAAACGGAAAACATTCGCAAAAACCTTGCCATTGAAAGGATGATAGTGGAGGGATGTGAGATCCTTCTGGACACCAGCCAGACATTTGTACGACAAGGTAATATGAGATTACACAGCTGTGTCTTGGTTAGATTCAATGATGGGTTTTAGTAAGTTAGGGGTGGATAACTGCTGTTGGCTCCGTTTGTGGAGATGCTAGCACATGATCTCTCTTCCAGATTCACATAGAACATAGAACATAGAGCAGTACAGCACAGTACAGGCCCTTCAGCCCACCATGTTGTGCTGACCTATTATCCTACTAAGATCAATCTACCCTGCATACCCTTCATTTTACTATCATCTCTTCTTCACTTTGAGTAGCTGAACACACTTTCAACAACAGGAAAGATACCAGGGTTATTTTAAACCAACAAAAAAAAGGTACAAATATCTTCTGTTCAAGTTTCGGCTGTGATAGAATTTTAAGAGACAATAAAACAAATTATAAGTCTTGTACTCAATCTTGCCTTGAAAGTGACATTTTTCTCCTAATAATGACCTGATCTTTTCTTTGACCAGGGTCACTTATCCAAATACCAATGACTGAGAAAGGGAAAATTACTCGAGGCCGGTTGGGATCGCTATCCCTGAAAAAGGAAGGAGAAAAGCAATGTTTTCTTTTCTCCAAACACTTGATAATATGCACCAGAGGATCAGGCGGAAAACTCCATCTAACAAAAGTAAGTGCCCCACTGCATCATTCCACCGAGTCCCATGGTTTCAGACATTTAACAAAATGCTGGAAATGATTTGTCATTCCTGCATTTGAATAAGAGAGAAACGAGCAAGCAAAGACAAACTAAGCAATTCAGGCCCTCCTAGTCATCTTCCAATTCTCCAACATTCCAATTCAGAGAATTGTAGAATAATACAGCACAGGTGGCAATTCAGCCCATCATAGCTGTGCTGGCACTGTGAAAGCACCACCGTTCTTCCTTTCACCTATACCCTCCTCCCACCTAAAGCCGCACCCCCATTTCCTACCTACTAACCTCATCTCACCCTCATGACCTGTCTGTCCTCTCTGGACTGACCTATCCCCTCCCTACCTCCCCATCTACACTCACACTCACATCTACTGGCTCCATCCCCACCCCTTTAACTTGTCTGTCTCCTCTCCACTTATCTTCTCCTCTATCCATTTTCGATCCACCTTCCCCTCTCTCCCAACTTATTTCAGAACCCTCTCCCCCTCTCCCTTTTCTGAAGAAGGGTCGAGGCCTGAAACGTCAGCTTTTGTGCTCCTAAGATGCCGCTTGGCCTGCTGTGTTCATTCAGCTCCACACTTTGTTATCTCTTACTATTAAGACCCCATTCCCTGTTTTTTTTTCTCCACAGCCATATGCAACTTTCCTTTTACAAGTGCTTATCCAATTCCCTTCTGAAAGTTACGACAATCTGTTTCCACGGCCTTATAGTTCTTTTGCCAATCATCTTAATTCTGTCGCCTCCAGTCAAAAATCTCTCTCAATTTTTGATGTTGATGTGAGCAGAACATTCACTTGACCCATTTTGGAGATCTGTCTATCTTTCCATGATTCTACCATATCATCCTCACAGTTGTTTTGCTTTCCCTTTTTATGCTGTTTGACAGTAAAAATGTGAGTATATCAGAAGCAGTAAAGAGAATCCAGCACTGCCTCCCTGGGTGAAGTGTCTCTGACCATTGGGGAGGCTAAATGGAAGGGTGAAGTGAAATTGAGAGGCTGTGATGGAGTTCCTGATCACTTTATTGTCTGGAATACATGAAGGATGTATGAGAGGCAGCCCATCAGAGGATGCATCTCGCCCTTGCCCATTTCTTTTCTTTTCCATTCTCGCGTTTTCTGGAGGTGTTCACTCCCCCATGAGATTCTGTCCCACAGCTCAATGTCAACTTGGTTTACTTTGGTTTGCAACTTGCTTCTACTGTGCAGTATGATCAGATGTGTTTTCAGCACTACATATTGCAGATTAGACAGATCAGGCCCAGGCTGACCCCTGATGATGCTGACTCTCACTAAGGTTCAGTTCCTGGCTCCCCTCCTATACCTCCCTATAGTAACCTCAGTGGGAGCAGAATGGTTCACAGTATTATGCTGGCTTCATGGCTGAAGACTATGGTATGCATACTGGGGAGTTCTGCCTGGAGTGCTGTGATTCAAGTTCACCATTGAGTGCAATTCCAGCCAAAACCTGGTGTTCTCCCAGATTTGGTGATCTCTTCCTCTCCACCATTTATCCATCAGGAATGCTGATTGGCAGAGTTTCTCCTTAACCACAGGGAACTCCGGTTTACCACAGCATCTTAATGTTTTGCCAGTTCATTATCCATTAACCCAACAATTAGTTTTTATTGCAGAGGCTCCGTGGTTACTGCTGCTGCCTCTCAGCACCAAGGACCCAGGTTCAATTCCAGCCTTGAACAACTGTCAGTGTGAAGTTTGCACATTTTCCCTGTGTCTGCATGGATTTCCTCCGGGAGCTCTGGTTTCTTCCCACAGTGTACAGGTTAGCTGGATTGGCTGTAAGAAATGAAGGGTTACAGGGATAGGGTAGGTGGGGGGTGGAGGGTCTGGGTGGGATACTCTTTGGAGGGTTGATGAGCCACATGGCCTCCTTTCACACTCTAGGGATTCTATGATTCTAATCAAATTTGAAACATTTCCTCATTTCTGTGACTTAAATTTATATCAGGGCAAGTATGTACTCACCAAAAAGGGGCTGAATTTGCCACTACCTTCACTGATTTGCAGAAAAGATTCCTCAGCTCTCCACTGCTGCACCCCTTTTTAACACGGCACCATTGGTTTATATTGTCTCTCCCTGTTCTTCCTCCTAAAATATACCACTTGACACCTCTCTATTACATTTCACGTCCCATCCGTGTCTCTGTTTCACCAATGCTGAGCATCTGTCTTACAGATTATTTCAGATGGGAGAAGGAGCATAATAATTGTTTTTGTAGAACTTTGCTTCTCTTGTAATGTTTGGAACTGCCTTACAGAACGGAGTACTTTCACTTATCGACTGCACCTTGATGGAAGACACAGAAGCCACAGAAGATGAATGTATGTCAAACATGTTAAGAGATTTATAAAGTTGTGTAATAGGTGTATGTGTGTGGTGTGTGTGAATGTGTCAGTATCTGTGTCTGAGTGTGTTTACATGTATTTGGGATTGATAGTGTGTGCATGTGTTTCTGTGCTTGTGTATGTATGCATGCAGTTGTGCATGTCTGCGTGTGTATATGAGGGTTGTTATGTTCAGCTGGTAGTTTTCTTGCCTCTGAAACACAAATTTCTGTCTTCAGGTCCATAGTAGGGCTTCAGCATACAAAGTTGAGAGTGACACTACAATGCAGTGCTGAGGGGGCACTGCACTGTTGGAGGTGGTGTCATTCAGACACAGCTAAGGTCCCAATGCCAGCTGGGGTCAATGTAAAAAATCCCATTGCAGTATCTGGAAGAAAAGCAGAATGGTTTTTATCTGGCCAATATCTATCCTTCCATCATCTGCATCAAACGCAGAGGATCAGATCATTATCATAATGCTCATTGTATTCATAAAATTGTTGGCGCAATAAGAGCCGTAGTCTGTGATGCTGACATGACCTCAGTGTGAGCGTGTGGGGTATAGGGAGTGTAGGTGTGAGTGTGAGTATAGGTGTGGGGGGTGAGATAGGGGGATGTGGAGATGTGATCTGAGATCTTTCTGACAGGGAAATGGGGAACATTCCAAACCCAGTGGTCAGGCTGCAAGTACTATATTTTTCCTTGGAATGGTGTGTGATGGAGATGGATTACAAATAGAACAAGGACAGAATGCAAGATCAGAAGAAATATTCCTGTTGGAAAACAATGTCTCTGTTCTTTAAATCTGCCAGCTCGGGGATTGGGACAGGAACTGGAACACCTTGATTTTAAAATAGTTGTGGAGCCAAAAGACACCCCTTCCTTCACAGTGATTTTGGTGGCTTCGTCACGTCAGGAGAAAGCAGCCTGGACAAGTGACATCAGCCAGGTGAGTAAACACTCATACAAGTCATCTAGCGCAAAACATCATCCATCATCTTACCCATGTCAACACAATGAGAAACCTACTCAAATAAACCCTACTCCTCCAGGTCTTTTCCATTTATACTGTGCATCTCCATTCAAGTAGTTATCTAATTCGCAGTGTTAATCCGTAGGACCATAAGATATATGAGCAAATGTAGGCCATTCAGCCCCTCAAGTCTATTCTGCCATTCAGCAAGATCATTGTTGAGTTCATAATTCTCAAATCCACTTGCAGGCCTTAATCCCATAACCTCTCATTCTCTTATTGATTAAAATTCTGTCTATCTCTGCTAGAATATACTTAATGACCCAATGTCAATAGCCACAAAGAGTTCTACAGATTCATGATCCTCTAAGAGAAAAAACTGTTCGTCATTTCAGTTTTGAATATATAACTCCTTATTCTGAGATGATACCCTCTGGTCCTAGAATCTCTCGCAAGTAGAAACAACTCCTCCATATCAATGAGACAGTAAGGAGTGCAGATGCTGGAAGCCAGCATTAATAAACATGGAGCTGGACAAACACAGCAGGTCAGACTGCACCAGAGGAGCAGAAAAGTCAATGCTTCAGGCTAAAAGCCCTCCAGGTCCCTGAGTACCTTATATGTTTTAATACTGTCGCCTCTCAATCTTCTGATCTCTGATGAGAACGCCTTCATTCCTGTGAGGAAGGACCAGCAGAGATTCACATTGAATGCTGACATTGTCCATAACCTGAGAATGAAGAATAAAACACATGATGGCCAATTTTCACAAAATGTCTCCCACCACGAGCTAAGAAAATGAACAGCCAGTTATTTGGTGCTGACTGAGCACAAGCTTAACAGACAATGATTCCCTGCCCTCCTTTGCATTGCCATTGGATCTTGTACATTCGCTGAACTCAGTTTAATACTTTGCTCAAAGAACAATTTTGGCATGTCACGCTCCATCATTACTGAACAAAACCAGCAAAGAGGTAGAAAACAGGATAATTCCTCCCTAACCAGTTTTCATTTGATAAATAGTAGGTTTAAGATATTGTGTGACAGAGATTTTAATCCATTTAGAGGAGTAACACTTCCACTAAAATAGCAATGATGTGGAGGTGCTGGTGCTGAACCGGGATGGACAAGGTCAGAAGGCACACCACCCCAGGTTATAGTCCAACAGGTTTATTTGAAATCACAAGCTTTCTGAATGCTGCTCCTTCATCAGATGAAGTGACCTGACCTGTTGGACTATAACCTGGTGCTGTGTGACTTCTGACCTTGTAGTAAAATAGCAGGGAGAAGAACTTGATTTAGCTGCGAACCTGTTGGTACAATGAAAAAGCAGGAGGCCATTCAGTCCCTCGAGACTGTTCACATTGTTCTGATGATAACATTAGCGAAAAGTAATTTAAGTTTTTAAATCTCACTAGAACTCTGTGCAGTTTACTGAATTCCTTCTTTCTCTCTAGTGCATAGACAACATTCGATGCAATGGTCTAATGATGAACGCATTTGAAGAGAATTCAAAAGTCACTGTTCCTCAGATGATTAAGTAAGTGCGTTTTGCTGTGTCATTTCCCCAGTTTTACCCTCACCTTGTTAAATAATGGAAAGAGACCCATGTTCCTTCTCTTCATTGGATTAACGCATTCTATCCCAATAAACTCCTCACGGGACTCGGAAACTCTCTGGTACACCCAATGGATTATTGTCCAGTCTCTATCTCTGATAAGTGCATGGATATATCATTTCCTGGGGGCTGGTGCGTTATTTTTCCTCCCGGTCCTTAGCGTTGAGCAAACCCAGGTTCCACCGGAAGTGGGCACTGTTCTTAGGTATAATGATGCAACAGAAACCAGCGCCCCTTCAATCAGAGATAGCAGGAACTGCTGATGCTGGAGAATCTGAGATCACACGGTGTGAAGCTGGATGAACACAGCAGGCCAAGCAGCATCAGAGGAGCGGGAAAGTTTCACGTTTCAACCCGTGCTGTGTTCATCCAGCTTCGCACCGTGTTACCCCTTCGATCAGAGATGTGTGCAGCACAGAAAGAAATCATTCAATCAATTGTGCGTCTTTGAAAAGTTCTACTACCATTCTTGCTTTCCTGTCTGCACCTATATTTTTGCCCTTTTTATTTGAATCTGTATTTGCAAAGTCAGAACAGAATGTTTCCACCATTCATTAAGCCAGTACATTCCAGATCACAATTCACTGTACAGAAAAGAGTGTATTTAGAACATAGAAAAGTACAGCACAGTACAGGCCGTTCAGCCCACGATGTTGTGCCATGGAATAATCCTAATCCAAAAATAAAATAACCTAACCTACATTCCCCTCAATTCACTGCTGTCCATGTGCATGTCCAGCAGTCGCTTAAGTGTCACTAATGACTCCGCTTCCACGACTACCACTGGCAAAGTATTCCATGAGCTCACAACTCTCTGGGTGAAGAACCTCCCTCTGACGTCTCCTCTATACCTTCCTCCTAACACCTTAAAACTATGACCCCTCGTGGCAGTCAATCCTGCCCTGAGGAAAAGTCTCTGGCTATGGACTCTATCCATGCCTCTCATTAAGCATGCGTCATTGACTTCCTTCCAACTATCCTCATGAGTCAAGGCATAAAATACAATAGCAAGGAGGTTATGATTGAGTTGGATATAAGCTGAGTTACACCCCAGCTGGAGCACTGAGCAGTTCTGGTCACCACACAATAGGAAGGATGTGATTGAACCAGAGAGGGTGTAAAGGAGATTCACTCGGATGTTGCCTGTGCTCGTGTGATTCAGTTACGGAGACTGACTAGATAGGGAAGCAATCCGAGCCTTAGTACAGAGAAGGCTGGGGGGTGGCTGGGACAGAACTAATTGAGGTGCACAAAGTTTTAAGAGGCAAGGATAGGGTAGATAGGGAGAAAGATTTCCCATTGCTCAATAATCACGGGGTGTAGAGATAATCTGAGGACCTGAAGCTTTAGCGGGTAGATTTGGGTATCTGAAATTCACTGCCTAAAAGGGCGGTAGAAACAAAACACCAGGATATTTAAAACTATTGAGGTTAGCATTTGAAATGCCAGACCCTACAAGACAAGGGGCCGAGTGCTGGGACATGGGATTCGAATGGAGTGATGTTTGATGACAAGTTGAACACGATGGGCCAAAGGGCCTCACCCGTGCTGTAAAATCTCCATGGATTTAGCTATGCCATTGTAAATTTTCCAGATAATCTTAACCTTCTTTCTTGATCACATTGCTAATGCTGTTATACTGCGATTGACAGGTCTGACACGAGCCTATACTGTGACGATGTTGACATACGATTCAGCAAAACCCTCAATTCCTGCAAAGTACTCCAGATACGTTATGCGAGTGTGGAACGCTTGTTGGAACGCCTGACGGATCTCCGCTTCTTGAGTATAGACTTCCTCAACACGTTCTTGCATTCATATCGAGTTTTCACTACGGCTGACGTTGTGCTGAACAAGCTCATCACCATCTACAAGAAGCCAATAAGTGCAATCCCCGCAAGGTGTCCATTTGAGTGAAAGCTCTCTATTGATGTGTAATGCATTTTAAGGCGCACGTCTGAGACCAGATGTGTGGTTGTGAGGGTGCTCACGTCTATGCGATAGCGACCTTAGGAAGGTCCGTGAGAAAGTGTGAGATTGTGTTTGTGTATTTGACAGGGAGTGTGTGAGAGTACGCTGTACTGCAACAAATAGTACAAAAGCAAGTCTGGTCTGGTCACTGGGTAGCAATTTCATCAATATTACCGCGAAGATTTCTGCTGATCAATTTCTTTAATGAAGTGCTTGATTTCTTGTTTCATTGTCGGCATTTATCAACGTTTTTGTTACATCTGCTAACAGCTCAACAAGATCAAAGACATTGTTTTGCAGTATATTTTCTCTGTATAAATTGTATGATTTTCTTTTCATCAAAAGTTTCCGATTTAAAATAAACGGATGCTTTCCGATGAGCAACCCGAGATTGTGAGGGAGCTGTGTGAACATCTGAGATATGGGCGTTCGTCATTCCACTCATTTAGCCTATAGTGCAAACAGAAATATTTGTTCTCAGGTTGAATATTGATCCATTTTAATTCCTTATGTTCCGAGACAGAGTGGGACGGTGCCCAATTTCAGATGTTAAAACCAGAACTGCATCCAGAACAATATCATGCCTCAGCCAACACAAATGTTGAGAGTGAGCTACAGGTACCTCATTTTCCACTGGCTTAAATCTTTTACTGTCTATGGGCAGGAGCACACAGCAAAGTGCCAAGAAGTAAAAGGAGAAGTGAACAAGTCAAAGGTAGCAGCCCTGCAGTGAGCTTTGGAGCTAAGATGCTCATTCCTGCTCCGCTTAGCTCTGTGAGTTCCTTGTGAAACTAAGTTTTCTTTGGCTGGGGGTGGCTGAAGACAACAGAATGATCCACTCCTGACCCTTGCCCCATGCCACACAAATGGATTTCTACATAATGAGTCATAAGATGCATCCTGCCCTTCCTTTTAGAAATGGGAGGATTTAGAGCACACCGGGTGGCGATTCAGCCTATTGTGCGCACACTGGCTGTTGAAAAGACATTGACCTTTAAGGCTGCTTTAAGAGATTGTTGCATCTTCTGTACACATCAAGTGATTCACAAAATGTTGAGGTGTTCTGCTTCTTCACTACTTCAGGCATTGAGTTCCAGACTCTTACTCCCCTCCTATCACTGGGTGGAAAATATTCTCTTCAATTCTTTCTAATCCATTTACCAGTTATGTCAAATAAATGCCCCCCCTATTTATTTCCCCACATGGAGAAGAAAATGGGCCCTTCATAATTTTATGGACCACAATTAAATCTTCCCTCTGTTCCAAAGAGAAGCACCAATCCAGACTTTGCTTTATAAGTAAAATTCCTCAGAGCTGGCAACATCCTGCTAAACATAGTCCTGTGTGACCAAACAGCTGAAAACTTCGAGGTGGCCTGCAAACTGATTCAATCCGATCTTGACTGAGTCATTTTTCAGGGTCCCATCTTTCTCGAATATTGTTTCCCATTAACTCGGGTTCATTTAATACCTGAAACCCGGGTGCAGCAACCTTCAATTTCTGTCTCAGTAAATCCTTCCAAGTAATGTTTCTAAAAACAAAGGTGGGTAGAGTTGTGGATAGCATGGAGGGCTGCTATAGGTTGCAATGGGACATTGACAGGATGCAAACTTGCGCAAAGAAGTGGCAGATAGAATTGAAAACAGAAAAGTGTGAAGTGATTCATTTTGAAAGGTCGGATTTGAATGCAGAATACAGGGTTAATGGCAGGATTCTCGGCAGTGTGGAGGAACAGAGGGATCTTGGGGTCCATGTCCACAGATCCCTCAAAGTTGTGACCCAAGTTGATGCATTTGTAATGAAGGCGTATGGTGTATTGGCTTTCATTGGCAGTGGATTTGAGTTTAAGGGCCATGAGGTTATGCTGCAGCTCTATAAAACTCTGGTTAGACTACACTTGGGATATGGTGTTCAGTTCTGGTCACTTCATTATTGGAAAGAAACGGATGCTTTAGAGAGGGTACAGAGGAGATTTACCAGGATGCTTCCTGGACTGGAGGGCAGGTCTTGTGAGCAAAGATTGAGGGAGCTAGATGGAGCTTCAGTGGAGCGAAGAAGGGTGAGAGGTGACGTGAAAGAGGCGCACAAGATGATGAGAGGCATAGATAGAGTGAATAGTCAGAGACTTTTTCCCAGGGCGGAAAGGACTATTACAAGGAAGCATAATTTTAAGGTGATTGGAGGAATGTGTAGGGTAGATGTCAGAGGTAGGTTCTTCACCTCAGAGTGGTGGGCATGTGGAATGCACTGCCAGCAGTGGTAGTGGAGTCAAATATTTTATAGACATTTAAGCAACTCTTGGATAGGCACATGGAGGATAGTAAAATGTAGGGTATGCAGGGAAGATTGATCTTAGTAGGATAATAGGTCGGCACAACATCGTAGGCTGTGCTGTTCTACGGTCTAAAACAAATTGGGAAGATTAATAGTTATCCAGACCAAAAAGGGAGAAGACTGATGGAATTTCCCATTGAAGGAAAATGGCTTTCATTCCACAGGGCAATCTGTTCATGTCATGATGCTTATTGTTAAATAAAATGATGCAATGTGCAGGGTTACAAGGAAAAGGCATGAAATTGCCATAATTTTTATTGGTTATTTGAAGAGCCAGTGAAGACACAGTGGAATGAGTGACCTCCTGCTCCATAAGCATTCAGTAATTCTGTGAATTATACTTCAGTTTTCAGATTAATGTTTTATTTCTTCTCATATCTAGGTCACTTGAACTATTTCTCGCAAGCAGTCAGAATAATAAACTTCTGTACAGGGAACCCCCGAAATCCCCTCGAGCCAGTCGGAAATTTTCCTCCCCACCACCTCTCTCAATTTCGAAGTCATCGTCGCCCATTCGGAGGAGGAAGCTTTCCCTGAACATTCCCATTATTACCGGGGGGAAAGCACTGGATCTTGCCGCGATGACCTGCTCAGCCAATGGCTATGCAAGTATGTACTCTTCCTCATCGCCCTTCAGCAAGACCGCCCTAGATATCAATAAACTGTATGTGTCGAGTACTTATTCCAACAAACTCCCTGATGAGCCAGAAAACAAATTGGATAAGCCTGAAGATATTGGTCTTGGCAAAGGAGGTGAGCTGTTGACATGATTGCGTTGTGCTAATGAGTAAAAGTAAAGTTGCCAGAGGACCATGGGGCTGCTCTCTTATTAGAGAGAGAGAGACGACTGGTGATGGTCTAACCTGAGGGTCACCAATGCCTCAGGTGAGGGGGGAGGTTGAGAAGGAAGGACCTTCATAGTAACCTCTGCTGGAGTATGAATTGACCCTACACTGTCACCCTCACTCTGCATTGCAAACCAGTCATCCAGCCAACTGGGCGAGCCAACTCAATGGCATACAAATCAGGAGAAAGGACAATGCTATATCGTTGAGCAGTTTTTCCACCGCCTCCACCTCCACACTTGCTTCTTCAACCGAGATCCTAACCCTCACTCTATGGACCCCTTCTCCCACCTCCAATACATCCCCTCCTCCTGGACACCACCCCAAGGCCTCCTACCCTCTGTCGATCTCTTCATCTCCAACTAACATCAAGACACCAATTGCCTCAACCTCTCCACCCGTATCACCCACTCCAACCTCTCCCCCGCAGAACGTGCAGTCCTCTGCTCCCTCTGCTTCAACCCCAACCTCACCATCAAACCCGAGGACAAGGGAGGCACAGTTGTAGTATGGCACACTGACCTCTAAATCGCCAAGGCCAGGTGTCAACTCTCTGACACCTCCTCCTACTGCCCCCTTGATCATGACCCCAACCCTGACCACCAAACCATCATCTTCCAAACCATGCACAATCTCATCACCTCAGGTGACCTTCCACCCACAGCCTCCAACCTCATCATTCCCCAACCCCGCACTGCTCGCTTCTATCTCCTTCCCAAAGTCCACAAATCTGACTGCCCTGGTTGACCCATTGTCTCCGCCTGCTCCTGCCCCAACAAACTTATCTCCACCTACCTCGACTCCATTTTCTCCCCCTTGGTCCAAGAACTCCCTACCTACGTCCGTGACACCACCCACACCCTCCACCTCCTCCAGACCCTCCAATTCCCCATTGCCCAACACTTCATCTTTACCATGGATGTCCAGTCCCTATACACCTGCATTCCCCATACATATGGCCTAAAGGCCCTCTGCTTCTTCCTGTCCTGCAGGCCCGACCAGTTCCCCTCCACTGACACCTTCATCCACTTAGCCAAATTCGTCCTCTCCCTCAACAGCTTATCTTTCAATTCCTCCACCTCCTACAGACAATGGGGGTGGCTATGGGCACCTGCATGGGCCCCAGCTATTCCTGCCTCTTTGTAGGTTATGTGGAACAGTCCCTCTTCCACACCTACACTGGCCCTAAACCTCATCTCTTCCTCCGTTACATTGATGACTGTATCGGCGCCACCTCATGCTCCCATGAGGAGTTTGAACAGTTCATCCACTTCACCAATACCTTCCACCCCAACCTCAAGTTCACCTGGACCATCTCCAACACATCCCTCACCTTCCTGGGCCTCTCTGTCTCCATCTCAGGCAACCACCTAGAAACCAATATCCATTTCAAGCCCACCAACTCCCACAGCTATCTAGAATACACCTCCTCCCACCCATCTTCCTGCAAAAATGCCATCTCCTATTCCCAATTCCTTCGCCTCTGCCATATCAGCTCCCAGAATGAGGCATTCCACTCCAGTACATCTTAGAGTCCTCATTTTTCAAAGACCGCAACTCCACCCCCCCAGTGGTCGAGAACACCCCCGACTGTGTCTCCTACAACTCATCCCTCACACCCACTCCCTGCAATAACAACCAAAAAAGAATTCCCCTTGACTTCACATCCCACCCCACCAACCTCCGGATCCAACGCATCATCCTCCGACACTTCCGCCGTCTGCAATCCGACCCCGCCACCGAAAACACTTTTCCCTCCCCACCCTTGACTTTCCGGAGGGACCACTCTCTCCGGGACTCCCTTGTCCACTCCACAGTCCCCTTCAGCCCCACCACACCCGGCACTTTTGCCCGCAACCGCAGGAAGTGCTACACCTGCCCCCTCACCTCCTCCCTCACCCCCAACTCAGGCCCCAAGAAAACTTTCCACATCAAGCAGATGTTCACCTGCACTTCTGCCAATGTGGTATACTGCATCCGCTGTTCCCGTTGTGACTTCCTCTACTTTGGGGAAATCAAGTGGAGGCTTGGGAACCGCTTTGCAGAACATCTATGCTTGGTTCGCACTAAACAACTGCACCTCCCAGTCGCGAACCATTTCAACTCCCCATCCCATTTCCTCAATCGACATGTCCATCATGGGCTTCCTGCAGTGCCACAACGATGCTATTCGAAGGTTGCAGGAACAGCAACTTATATTCCGCTTGGGAACCCTGCAGCCCAATGGTGTCAATATGGACTTCATAAGCTTCAAAATCTCCCCTCCCCCTACCACATCCCAAAACTAACCCAACTCATCCCCACCTCCCTAACATGTCCTTTCTCCTACCTACCCCCTCTTCCCAATCCAAGCCCCACCCCCATCTCCTACCTACTAGCCTCATCCTGCCCCCTTGACCTGTCCGTCCTCCCTGCACTGACCTATCCCCTCCCCACCTCCCCACCCCAACTCACGTCTTCTGGCTCCATCCCCGTCTCTTTGACCTATCTGTCCCCTCTCCACCTATCTTCTCCTCTATCCATCGTCTATCCGCCTCCCCCTCTTTCCCACTTATTTCAGAACCCCTTTACCCTCCCCCATTTCTGAAGAAGGGTCTAGGCCCGAAACGTCAGCCTTCCTGCTCCTATGATGCTGCTTGGCCTGCCGTGTTCATCCAGCTCTACAGCTTATTATCTCAGATTCTCCAGCATCTGCAGTTCTTCCTATCTCTGAAACAATGCTATATCAGGAGTTGCTGGAAAAGCTCAGCAGAGGTCTGGCAGCATCTGTGAGGGAAAAATATCAGAATTAACGTTTCAGGTCTGGTAATCCTTCCCGCTGACTGATGGTAGTCAGGAAAACATTGATTATATGCAGAAGATAGGGAGGGGAAGGGGTAGGGAGTAAATGATAGGATAAAAGATAGAGCCCAAAGAGAGAGAAGAGCAGCTGGATAGACAAAGGATTTGATGTGGCTCAGACGATCTGGCTACGAGTGTGAATAGCTGTTAATGGGGACTGTTAGTGACTAACAATAGATAGTGTGTAATGGCAAGCTATGTGATAACAGTATCCACAGTTCTTTCGGTTTTTAATGCTATATCAGGGTCAGATCCTGAATTATAATATTATTTACTCTTAGGATGTGAGTGTTGCTGACAAGGTTATTGTTGCAATTATTGTTCCATCCATAATTCTCTTTGAGGAGGTTGTAGTGAGCTGTCTCCTTGTTCTGCTACAGTCTATGTGGTGTAGGCAGACCAACAATGCCCTTAGGGAAGGAATTTCAGGATTTTAAGCCGGCGACATTTAAGAAATGACGACTTGTTTCCAAGTCAGGATGATGAATGGCCTGGAGGGGAATTTGCAGGGGACGGCCTTCTCATGTACCTGATGCGCAGTGAACACCAGGTGACAGAAAATAGTTAATTTCAGTTGTAGACATTAGTCATTGCAGGTTATTTACACATAAATGATCAAGCACATGCAATTTACTTGGGTGCTCTGACATTCGAAAAATATGTTCAACATTCTCATGAGCTTGCTCAAGTATAGTTAGCGGTAACCTTATGAGTGAGGTTACTGATGCCAAATCACTCCACACATTTAATCACCAGAAATGAATAAATATTCATTGTGAAGTTTATACTAGTCACCAAGCATTGAAGTGAGGTGATACCAGTCAAAGAATTCTAGGAAACCCAAGGCCCAGTGTTTGAGCGGGCAGGCGGACAGAGGATTAGATCCTGAAATTATGACTGCCACTCATTTACATTGCATAAGCTACAGCACTTCACTAGCTCTCACTTCTCGGCTGTACTGAGTTACCTTTGGCAGCCTAGGCCTGGGTTCAGGGCTCTTGTGGTACAGTGGTGGTGGCACTACCTCTGAGCCAGGAAACCTGGCTTCAGGGTCTACCTGCTTTAAGTGAGTGTTGTAACATCTCTGAACAGGTTGATTAGAAAATATCTAGACTCTAAAGGCTCCAAATAATTCTGGACAGGGAAGAAGTCACAAGTGGGGCCTGGTTTCAATACCCACCTGCTCAAGCAGTATATAATATCCTTCCTGAGCATGTCAGTCGGCAAATATCGACCTCTGAATTTGATGGCGGTACCAGTATAGCTGGAAAAACACTTTCAGGTGGTAATGATTTTATTTTCTGCTCACTGTCTGTGAAGTTCAGGATGGCATTCAGTTCCCAAAAATGTGACAACCTATTTACCCTGGATAGGAATAGTTTAAATTAGCTCAAGTGTGCAAATCTCTTGACTTATATATTCAAATAGTTGAACAGTAAGTGCTCCAAAAATAGACAACTCATCATCCAAAAAATATATTTATAATTCTTTTCTGTATTTACAGCCAAACGTAGTGCCATATTTACGTCCAATAGAGTTAACATTTCTCTTGCAATGCTGATAATGGGAGATTAATAATTTCAGAATGGCTCACAGTTGAAAAGAGAATAGTTTGTCTTCCCTGGACATGAACAGTAATCTGGTATAAAGAACTGAATGGTTGGAGAATATTAAAACCTCCAAACATTTGATTAATGTCTTGTTCCAAACAGGTGCAGGCAAGACAGTCAAGGAGGATTCTGAGAGTGAGCAGGCTCTTAGTGATGAGGCTGAGACAGAAACTTCACCCAATAAATCTCCAACAACACCAAAAAAACTGAAAGGCAAGAATCCCTCAGGTAAGGACCCAGAGATGGTGTCAACTTACTAGAAGTATAATTACAAATCACTCAAACTCTCATCACTGTAACCACCTACAACCCTGAGAAATCTCTGTGCTCTTCCCATTCGGGCCTCTTCCACATCCCTGATTTTTTTTCACTCCCCGATTGCCAAGCCGAGTTGACTAAGATTTGGAATTCCCTCCCCATACCTCTCTGCCTTCTTTTCTGCTCTCCTTTATACTACTCCTTCAAACAAATCTTTGAGCAAGATTTAGGTTGCCTGCTCTAATGTAGCCATATGTGTCTTCAGCATCAATCTCTCTCTGTAAACTGCTATTGTTATTTTCTCCAAATATATTCAGTTATTTCTTCATCTCTTGAGAATATGTCTATGTATCTTCTTAATCCTTCTTTTAGAACATTTTGCATTTCTTTGAATTTTACCAAACTATTCTGCAGGGACAGAATACAGATTTTGTTTTTGAAGCTTCCTTTATCTTGTGTTTAAGTAATATAAGTCTTGAAATGAATATGTGAATACTAATTCAATTGATTAAAATTACTATTTGTTGATAGCATAATCTGATTAAAATAATGGTGTGAATATTGCCCATAAAATTATACGGAATAACATCTTATAATGTACAACTGCAATCCTCCCTTATTATTCATATACCATCATCACTTTTCTATGGTTCTACAGTTCAGACACCTAGTGTCTAAGAAATTGGGAGAATGGAATCAAGAATTATTCTTGACCTATTTCTTCCCCCAACTGATTTTCTTCAACTCCCTTCCCACAGTCTTCTTAAGTCACACAGTCACTTTATATTTTGTATCTTGTCATGAAAACTAACACCACACAGAAAGCCAGTCTTTATACAGTTATATTGTTACTCTCTTATATGAAAGATAATGTCACTAATATGGACAATGATATAGGCACTGTACAATGTAGAGAATAACAATCCATAGAATATAGAAAATGCTACAAATGAAACACATAGAATGGCACAGCTACTGTAAGCGGCACCACATTGGAAAATAGTCAGGCATTGCTGAATTAGGATTACTAAAAGGATCTTCTTTGACTCCACAGAATTCTCCCTGTTTTCCTACAACAACGGAGTGGTGGTCACATCCAGCCGGGAAATGGACAATAACCGCAGTGCGCTTTCAGCAACCTCAGCCTTTGCCATTGCTACAGCAGGAGCCAATGAGGGTACTCCCACCAAGGAAAAGTTCAGGCGGATGTCCCTGGCCAGTGCAGGTACACATCACACTTTGGCGCGGGGGATCCTTATTGCTAATGACTCTTGGTAAATGATTCTATAAAAGTGATGGTGCATTTGACCCAGGTTAATTTATCAGTGTCAGGACTGTGGGAACCAACAGAATGAATTGTCTTTTTGTTCACAAAACAAGCAGCAACAGCATAAGTGAAGGAAACATACATTGGAATCCAGCCCATAACAAATTAATAAATTCATCCACAGAGATAATAGGTCAAGGAACCCCAGGAATTCTAAACTCAGTACATTTTTCCTATTAATTATTTTAATATGGAGAATGACATCTGAAGCTGTGATCCTTCAATATTAGAATCATTAAAAATGTTCAGTACAGAAGAAGTCCATTCATTCCATCTTGTCTGCGGTGGTAAATTTGAAACAATGTTATTTTGAGGGATCTGTGTATAAACAGCAAAGTGTACATAGTTCCTAAGGGTGTACATGATGTATCACAGTATTTGATAACATATCACTGTATGTCTAACGCATCTGTATCATCTTCCGTTTACTTATTTCTGAATTTATTTTCTTGTGTTGATTCTAGGTTTTCCTACTGATCAAAGAATTTGTGACAAAGAGTTTGTCATTCGAAGAGCAGCAACAAATCGTGTACTCAATGTACTGAGGCACTGGGTCTCAAAGCATTCCCAGGTAGGGCTTAGCCATTAACCTGGCAAGTCAGTGTGACAATCAGTTCAGTGAGTCCCCAAGTTAATTCCTGCTGAGAGGATGTGCTCCACATCAATGTGACTTGGCTGATCCTATATTTGTTCAGTAACTATTGGCTGAACCATATGATGAGGCAAAACAATAAAACATAAGCCACAGTTTTAATACGAAGTAATAAATGTGGCTATTTGTGCAATTGAGTTACTTAGAAAGATTAAAGAAATTGATGGGATAGCAAGAAAAATATATTATTTCCTTTAGCTGGGGACTGGGCTGGTGGAGGGGGAGTTTTGAACAAGGGGCAATAAGCCTATATTTAGAGCTTGGTTGTTGAAGGGTAATGTCAGGAAACATAGGGCGATGCTAGACAAGGAGCTAGCCTCATTTTATTGGGGTTGATAGGGGCCGACTTCAGCTTTATCCCAAGAATAGACATAGAAATATGATTTTAGAACAATTAGAAAACCATTGTAATGGACTGAATAGCTTTCGTCATCTATATTGATTTCATAACTTTTTTCTCAGAAGTTCTAGACTTATGGTTATTGATGGCATGATGCATGAAAGACACAGTGAGATTTAGGTTGAAACAGGGCTATTGGACAAAAGCTCGAGGTTATGTTGCACAGAAAAATAAACTCATATTAAAAAGTGGCTCTAAGGCTTCAAACAAGAACTCCCCTTTCATGTTTCAGTGCAGCTGCCACAATTAATTGATTTGGAATTCCAATTACTGCTTCAAGTATACTGCTGACAGTAGATCGCAGCCACTGAAGCATACTTCCCACATCAGGAGAATGATGTAGCCTAGATACACAGCCAGTGGCCAAACCTTTCAAATTGTAATGTTGATGGTAGCCCATTTAAAATGCATCAGATACTGTTACGATGCTAATTGGAACATCAAAGCTCTTGTACAGACTTTTCAGAGAAAGAAAGGTTGGTGAATGAACTAATGATTGGTGTAATGATATTTGCTATATTCATCTGTTCAGAGATGTTATGATGCTCATCTAGAGCAGGTGAAGCTTGAACCCAGGCTTCCTGGCTCTGAACTGAGGACATTACCACAAAGTCACAAGAGTCCCCAAAGCAAATGCAGCAGGACTTTAAGATAGAGATAATGGGAACTGCAGATGCTGGAGATTCCAAGATAATAAAATGTGAGGCTGGATGAACACAGCAGGCCAAGCAGCATCTCAGGAGCACAAAAGCTGACGTTTCGGGCCTAGACCCTTCATCAGAGAGGGGGATGGGGGGAGGGAACTGGAATAAATAGGGAGAGAGGGGGAGGCGGACCGAAGATGGAGAGTAAAGAAGATAGGTGGAGAGGGTGTAGGTGGGGAGGTAGGGAGGGGATAGGTCAGTCCGGGGAAGACGGACAGGTCAAGGAGGTGGGATGAGGTTAGTAGGTAGCTGGGGGTGCGGCTTGGGGTGGGAGGAAGGGATGGGTGAGAGGAAGAACCGGTTAGGGAGGCAGAGACAGGTTGGACTGGTTTTGGGATGCAGTGGGTGGGGGGGAAGAGCTGGGCTGGTTGTGTGGTGCAGTGGGGGGAGTGCACCACACAACCAGCCCAGCTCTTCCCCCCCACCCACTGCATCCCAAAACCAGTCCAACCTGTCTCTGCCTCCCTAACCGGTTCTTCCTCTCACCCATCCCTTCCTCCCACCCCAAGCCGCACCCCCAGCTACCTACTAACCTCATCCCACCTCCTTGACCTGTCCGTCTTCCCCGGACTGACCTATCCCCTCCCTACCTCCCCACCTACACCCTCTCCACCTATCTTCTTTACTCTCCATCTTCGGTCCGCCTCCCCCTCTCTCCCTATTTATTCCAGTTCCCTCCCCCCATCCCCCTCTCTGATGAAGGGTCTAGGCCCGAAACGTCAGCTTTTGTGCTCCTGAGATGCTGCTTGGCCTGCTGTGTTCATCCAGCCTCACATTTTATTATCTAGGACTTTAAGATAGCAAGGAGCTGGATGAACACAGCAGGCCAAGCAGCATCTTAGGAGCAGGAAAGCTGATGTTTTGGACCTAGAAGGGTCTAGGCCTAGGTCTAGAAAGGCCTGCTGTGTTCATCCAGCTCCACACCTTGTTATTCTCAGATTCTCTAGCATCTGCAGCTCCTATTATCTCTGCAGCAGAACTTTAACCTGCGATCTCCTGACAGTATCATGAACAACACCTTATCCATTAGGTCATACCACTGCCAAATCTCTTTCTCGTCATTCTGTTCAGAACTGTTATCATGTACGTCTTGAGCAGGTTAGACTTGAGCCCAGGCCTCTTGGCTGAGAGGCAGGGACACTACCACAGTGCCACAAGGGTCCTTACAGAATGTATGACATATCAATCTCTTCAAGGTTAGACAGGGGGAGCTCATGAGGTAATCATTACTCAATCCTGACTACGTTTCTTGTGGTGCAGTGGCAGTGTCTACCTTTGAGCTAGGAGGCCTGAGTTCAAATCCCACCTTCTCCAGATGGGTGTCATAACATCACTGAACAGGTCAATTAGAAAATCTATCTCCATTCTGCTGAGGACTGTTGTGGTGCAGTGGTAATGTTCCTAACTCTGAGTCAGAAGGTCCAGGTTCAAGTCATGCCTGTCCTGGAGGTGTTTCATAACATTTTCAAACAGGTTGCTTAAGAGATAACTAACTTCTTTCTGGACATGCATAAGAATTATGATGTAGCTCACTAAGTACCGATGAGTGGTTTCAGTTGACAGACCCCTGAGACCCTTGAACAAATGACGACTACTTCCCGATTCTTCTACTTGTCTTCCATAAGTTTCGAATATTTCCTTCTGTTGGTGTCAGCTTGATTCAGTGGTAGTTCACTTCTCCTATCTTGTGGAAAATTCTGGTTCAAGTGTAAGTCTAAGATCAGAATCAATAGTTCTAGATTGATATTTCAGTGTAGAACTGAAGGAGGTCTGTAATTTCTGATTGGCAGTCTTTTCAATGAGACACCCTTCAAAGTTATCTCAACCCCTTATCTGATTTATTCTTTCATGGGATGTTGCTGTGTCTTTGGCAAAGCAGGCATTTTCTGTCCATCTTTTAATGGTCTTGAACTGAATGACGTGGCTGGCATTTCAGAGAATAGGTAGGAGTGTGTGCTGTGGTTTGAGGTCACGTGGAAGCCAGGCCAGATAAGGATGGTAGATTTCCTTTTCCAAAGGATTTCAGTGAACCAGATGGGGCATTCTTAGTTTTGGGGTCACCAGTACTGAGACTAGATATGATTAATTACATTTCAGTTCCACCAACTACCATGGTGGGATTCGAACCTGTAGCCCTAGAGCTTGTGATTCTAGATTGCCAGTTCAGTAATATTTCCATAATGCCATCACCTCTTCTGGCATTGAAGGTCCTCAATCATAATTCATAGAACAGTAATTCATGGCTAAAATGTATAATTTAACTAGTCTCACCAAAACATTAGAGTGATTGGTTATTTATCTCATTTCTGACTGTGGGACATTCTTGAGTGCAATTTGAATGCTGAATTTCCTATTTTAAAACAGTAACTGAACTTCTAATGTACTTCATCGGTTGAGAATTGTATTGAGATCCTCAAAGGACACGAGTATTTTTTTATAAATGCTTACTGGTTCTTTCAGAATATAATGTCCAATCAGTTGCAAGTTACATTAATGAGTTGAGTCTCTGAGCAACGCAAATGAATGGGTTAATATCAAAAAACTGAATTTAGGGATCACCTTGAATTTAGTTAAATCCATCAAAGTGCTTCATAGGAGCAACAAACTGATACCAAATGTCACAAAGAGATATTGGATGGATGACCAGGATCTTGATTAAACAGGAACAGGAAAGTTGACATTTCGGAACAGGACCCTTCTTCAGAAAGGTCCCAACCCGAAACATCAACCTTCCTGCTCCTCTGATGCTGCCTGGCCGGCTGTGTTCCTCCAGCTCTACACTGTGTTGTCTCTGACTCCAGCATCAGCAGTTCTTACCATCTCTTGATTAAGGAGGATGTTTTTCAGGGTATTTTTTGGAAAGCAAATAATACGGAGAGGTAAGGAGGTTTGGAGAGGCTCTTCTAAGGATTAGGGATGAAGCAGCTGAAGACTGGTCTGCTAATGGAATGGTGAAAATTGAATTCTTGAGAGGCAGGAATTGGAAAGACATTTTGGAAGTGACAAAGTTATGGATAAGAATTTCAACAGCAGGTGAGCTGGGCAGTGGTGGATATAAGCAATGTACGAAGGTGAGAAGCAGTGACCATGGTAAAAGGAGAGAGTGTTGATTTGGAAGCTCAATTTAACATCAGATTGACTCAAGGTTACAAACAATCTGATTTCTTGAGATCCTGTCCTTTGAACGAGGGACTATTTTACCTTCAGTCAGCCAAGAATATGGGGAATATCACGGTGGGTGTTTGGTATGCAAACAGGATTATTGGAAATGCTAATTGTTATTCCTTCTTCATCTACAGGATTTTGAAGCAAATACTGAATTGAAAAGTCAAGTGATTGGTTTTCTGGAGGAAGTCATTCATGATCCTGAGTTGCTAACACAGGAGAGGAAAGCAGCAGCTAACATCATCAGGCAAGTTTTCCTGAGAAGTTTCCTCTCCAGCAAAAAGGGTGATGGGCCAAAAGCTGGAAGATGGGATTAGTGTAGTCAGATCTTTGTTGAATAGCATGGACACGGTGAGTTGACTAGCCCTGTATGAGCCTATGAGTCAAAACTTTTTCCACCCCTCTTCATCTGACTTGATTGGTTTTCCCCCCTTTCTCCCTTGTGTATTTTACTAGCTTAGCCTTAAATGCATCTGTGCTATTCTCCTCAATCAGATTCCACATTCTCTAGTAAAGACACATTCCCTGATTTCTCTTTTGGAATTACTTGTGCTGAATCTCTATTGATGGCCCCTGGTTTGCAATTCCTACACAAGTGCAAACAGCTTCCTACCATGTCACCTATCAGATTTTTAAAGACCCCTCTCAGGTCATCCTTCTGCTTTCTACATTCAAGAAAAACGAGAGCCCAGCCTGTCCAATTTCTTCTGATAGGCCTTTCTTAGGGATTGTGGAGCTTATTGGTGATTCTTTGTTCCTTACAGACCTATGTCTTTTTAAGGCCACTATTTAGTATTACCCATGGGAATGCAGTCCATGAAGCTATTTAGTAATCACTGAACTGTTCATAAATCACTATGTGCTGGAAAACAGATTTTTTTTCAAATTTCTAATTTTGTTCATGGCCTGTGAATATTGCTATGTGCTGTAGTCCTGTGTCGAGTGTCACACAAATGATCAGTTTGCTTATTTGAGCTTATCTATAGCTTCAGATATTTTAAAGTTTTCCTTCATATTTCCTCTCAGTATCATTTGCTGAATAAGTGTTTCCAACTTCCAGGACTTTGAGCCAAGAAGACTCCGTTGACCCTCAAACAACTTTGGAAGAGATAATGAATGTGGTTGGTATCCATTTTTATTTGAAGTTTCATTCTGAGGTGTGTTTTAGGAATGTTCTTTTTTAAAGTCCTGTCTTCTTTCTTCTCCTTTGAAAGGCGGAGGAAGAGACATTTGAAAACCTCTCTGCCTTGGAGATAGCTGAGGAGTTGACTTTGTTGGATCATCTTATCTTCGGGTGTATTCCATATGAGTAAGTTATTGTTTAATCTGTTAAATAATTTTCATTGAATGATACTGAACGTACCAAACAGAAACAGATCTATGTACATATGTTTATACTCCACTCAAGTCTCCTCTCAACCTTACTTCATCTCATCCAGTGACCTTAAACTTCTATTCCTTTCTCCTTCATTTATTTATTTAGCTTACCCTTAAAGGTATCAGTACAATTCACCTCAACCACACTGTGATAAACAGTTTAACATCTTAGCCACTCTGTATACAAGTTTCCCCTGAATTCTTTAATGGAATTAGTAGCTACCAGTGCAAATGGTACCATAGTGCAGAAGTTTGTGCAGAAGTTGTAATTTAGAGGACGAGACTAATGATATCTGGAAACAACAATAGAGATTGCTGAAAAAGCTCAGCAAGTCTGGCAGGGTCTGTGGAGAGATATTCGACATAATGTTTCAGCAAGTGACCCTTCCTTAGAACTGAGGTAGCTAGAGAAATGTTGGTTTTTATGCAAAAGATAGGTTGGAGGAGGGGGTCAAGAGTAAATGATAGGTAGAGATAGAGCTCAAAGAGACAGAACAGCAGATGGACAGACAAAGGAGTGGATAACAATCTGGCTAGGAGGGTAAATAGCTATTAATGATGAAGGGTCTCTCTGATGAAGGGTCTAGGCCCGAAACGTCAGCTTTTGTGCTCCTGAGATGCTGCTGGGCCTGCTGTGTTCATCCAGCCTCACATTTCGTTATCTTAGCTATTAATGGAGACTGTTAATGGCTAAAAATGGGTTGTATGAAGTGGCAGCTGAGTCCAAGCTGAAAGGACAGAGCCTCATTTTCCACCTGGGCACCCTGCAGCCTTTCCAACTCAATACCAAGCTCAATAACGTCAGGGCTTGAGCTCTCCCATGACCTTACCCTAAACCCCACATACCAGGGCTTGTTATCATATAGTCTGCTACTACACAGCCTCTCTTTGGGCTCTATCCCCAACTAGCATTTACTCCTTACCCCTCCCCCCACTCTATCCTGTGCATAAAAGCCAACAATTTCCTAGCTACCATCAGTTCTGTGGAGGGGTCACTTGACATGAAACGTTAACTGTCATTTCTTTCCACAATGCTGCTAGATCTGCTGATCATTTCCAGCAATTTCTGTTCAGTTCTTTCTGATTTACAACTTCTGCAGTTCTTTTGATATCTGGAAATATCAGTTCAATCTCGCTGTGGCAGCTGAGGATGCTAAATTAATTGAATAAACATCGAGTCTCAGTATTGGTCACTATGAAAACGTTGGATTGTCATAAATATCCAAATGGTTCATGAATGTGCTCTATGGAAAGAGATCTACCTGATCTTCATGACTTATATGTAACTCCAGGCCCTTGGTTATTACACGTCTTCTGAAATTACTTAGTTCATTTAGTTGTCCTTTCACCTTCTCAAGGGTGTTTAACAGTGGGCAGTAAACGCTGGCATTGCCAGCAGCGACCAGATCTTGTGAGTAAAGGAAACCAAAAATCCTATGAGAGATAATGGGAACTGCAGATGCTGGAGAATCCAAGACAACAAAATGTGAGGCTGGATGAACACAGCAGGCCAAGCAGCATCTCAGGAGCACAAATGTGTTCATCCAGCCTCACATTTTGTTGCCAAAAATCCTATGACTTAGTTTTAGCATCTCCACAATTGGAAATCTCATTTCTCTGCTTGACAGGGAATGAAGTCCCAGTCTATCTGGTCTTTCCAACTCACAGGGGACTAGGTGATGTTAGCGAGCAATCCTTTCATGTGGATTAATGTTGACAGGTTTGTTCTCCCCAACAGGGAATTCTTCGGCCAGGGCTGGATGAAACCTGAGAAGAATGAGAGAGCCCCGTACATTATGAAAACCACCAAACACTTCAATGATGTGAGTATGAACCATTCAAGATGGTGGCCAGATGGTGAAGTAAGAAAACGGACACTAATATTTTATTTAACACTAAATTTATTTGTAGAATACAGTGGTCTGCGTCCGCTCTAAGCAATATCCAGTACTGCAGAAGTGTCTTTTCATTTGTGCTCAAGGTACCTAATCAGTCAATGTCCTCCACCTACGTATCCTCAACCTTCATAATGCAATTAACATCCTATTAACATAAGGCACTGTGATACGATATAATTTCTTTCAGTCCTACAACCCACTAGAAATCTGCGCTCGTCCTATTCTAGCCTCCCTCCATCCTTGCTGACTTTGCTTTCAGCTGTCAAGGCTCTGGCCCCTGGATTATCCTCTCTAACCTCTCCACCTGAATACTTTGTTCCCTTTAAAACAAACTTTTTAACCAAGATTTTAATTGTCTGTCTTCCTACTTCCTCAAGTTGGTCAGTGTCCTGTTTCACAATACCTCTCAAAAACACCTTGGAATATTTTATTACACTAAAGATGCTATAAAGTTGTGTTTCTTCACCAACCATTATGTCCCCAGTCTTTATTGCAATTTACAAGACTGAGGCAGGTTGGTTATTTTTGTGTGGTAAAGTATATCGTCCAAAAGCTGTGCAGTAGAGTTGAGATACAGATCAGTAATAAGTGGTGAAATTGTTTATTCCTGCTCCCATAGCACTTGAGAAGAAAGGGTTTCTAAATCTATCAAGTCACAAATGAACATCAAATTCCAAAAGTACGTCTTAGCGATGTCCTCCCAGTTTGGGGGAATCAGCTTGGATCAATCTGTCCTTCCTCTTTGCTTCCAACATTTAAGTAAATGCCAAGCCCAGCAACTGCCTAATGTAGACTCCACAAGAAAATCAGCTCAATGCACTGAATCTGCTATGGGTGCATAATGTGTTTCTTTTGTTTTGTTGGTTATTTTGATGTGTGTCATTAACCAATTTAAAGTAAAGTAAAAGACATCTGAATTCGATTTTGGCTTGTTTTCATGGGAAGGATAGTAGGAATGTTAATTTTGAATCCCATGGAGTACAGAGAGTTTGATTTGGGAGCCACAGGAAATTGAGGAAAACTCCTGTGTGAACAAGCATTAACAGGAGAAGGTAAATGTGATGCTGAAGTTAAAAGAAGAATAAAGATAGCCAGAAAGAAAGGGATAAGCAAACAAAAAGATTTCTCAAAAGTCTCTTCTTATTTCTCTCTCTCTCTCTCTCTCTCTTTTTCTAGCACCATCTCCCTGAACACTATTGTCCCAACCCCAACATCGGCATAAACATTACCCTTCCCCAACTATTTTCAGTGCTGATGAAAGGACACTAGACTCAAAATGTTAAATCTGCTTCTGTATCTTCAGATGCTGCCAGACCTGTTGAGTTTCTCCAGCACTTTCTGTTTGTGTTACAGAATTAAAAATATCTTGCTGCAATTGTAAAGAATATGGTTGGGGTCACACCAGGAGTATTATGTAGAGTTTTGGTCTCCTTATCCAAGGAAAAGTATTCTTGCTACAAACAGATTACAATTGAGGTTTGCCAGACTAACTCTCAGAATGGCAGGATTAAGTTTTGAAGGAGGATTGAGGAAACTGGGTCTGTATTCTCAACAGTTGTGAAGAATGAAAAGTGATCTCATTGAAGCATATGAAGTTCTGACTGATTGTAGACAGTATGCATTCCCTGGATGGTGAGACCAGGACCATAGGATTAGTCTCAAAACCAGGAGCAGGTCATTTAAGAGGGAGGCGGGGAGGAGTTTCTTCTGAGGTCTATGAATCTCTGGAAGTCTCCATTCCAGTAAGCCTCGGAAGTTCAAACACTGAACACATTTACGACAGAAATCAATACATTTCTGGAGACAAATGTCATCCAGGGACAGAGAGATAGTGCTGGATAGTAGCATTGAGGTGGTTGGTCTACTATGGTCAACTTGAGTGGAGGTGTAGGCTTGATCAGCTGAACCATCCATGTTCCTTTTCTATGTATCAATTCCCTTTTAAAGCTTCCAGCATCCTTCTCAGTCAGTAATTCCAGTTCATAACAACGGTCTGAATAAAAATAATTATTTTTCTCATCTCTTTTCTTTTGCCAGTTATCTTAAATCGGTGTCTGTAGTTACTGATCTTCTTGCCATTTTCTTACTATTTGGTCGAATAAATCCCTAATAATTTTAAGATCTCTTTTAAATCTGCTCTTAGCTTTCGGTGTTGAATGGAGAATGATTTATTTCTTCCTGTATATTTCCAGTACATTTCCTCTGCACTCTCTTCAAATTGTTGATAATGTCCTTTTCTGATATGTGGTGCCCAGAAATGTATATAATAGTTGGGTGACAAAGTAACATTTTCTATTTTTCCCTTCAGATCAGCAACTTAATAGCTTCGGAGATTTTGAAGAGTGACGATGTTAATGTGAGAACAGCTGCTATTGAGAAATGGGTGGCAGTGGCGGATATCTGCAAGTGTCTACACAACTACAATGCTGTGCTGGTGATAACCTCAGCCTTGAACCGAAGTGCTATCTTCCGGCTGAAGAAGACATGGCTGAAGGTGTCAAAACAGGTAAGTGTAGCAGGCTGCCATTACTGGATTGTATCGTCAGCTTCACTCATTTGTCCTTGGTCCAAGCTCCGGTGACACTCTCTCACACTTCCTTTTGTTTCAGACCAAGGCATTAATTGACAAGTTGCAAAAACTGGTGTCATCAGAAGGACGGTTCAAAAACCTCCGAGAGGCTTTGAAAAAGTAGGTGTCAATTTCCTGTAGCAAAAGTTGAGGACTAGTACTGTAGAGAACATAAGAATAGAATTCAGTCTTGGGCAGTAGTACTAAATGGGTGTCAACTCTTGGGTTGCCTGTTACACCTCACATGTCCTGTGTCCCCTGGTTCTTGACTCACCAATCAGGAGAAACATCCTATTTACATAATTTTTACAGATTCAGTGAGGCCACCTCTCATTCCTCTAAACATTAGAAAATACAGATCCAATTTCATCAATGAGACTGACTCTCATGTTGGAAGGATAACTCGTTTGATTTTGCTACTCATGCACAATTATCCAAGATTGGTTTCCATTCCATTGAATCTTGGGGAACAGGACTGAATTGTGATGGTAAATGACAGACAGCAGTTTTCGTCATTGAGAATTTTGGTATTAGACTTGCTTCATGCTTTAAAAAAAATACTGCCAAGTGAGACATATGACATGGCCAGGCTCCTGACCACCTTTGCCAGCACAAATTTAGACTTGGTTTAACTGTACTGGCGATATGTCTCCTTCGTAGTTCTGTTGCCAAATCATTTCACAAGGTCATGTGGATGAAAAAGAGTACATGATTCATTCGGCCTTATTAAAAGAATTACAGCTCTATAGCACAGAATGATGTCAATCAGTCCATCATACCTGTGTCGGCTTTTTGAAAGAGCTATCCAGTTATTCCTGTTGACTACCATTTAACAAGAGCTTTGGGTCATTTTCCTCTTTAAGTATTAATCCAATTCCCTTTTGAAAGTCAATAGACAATAGACAATAGGTGCTGAAGTAGGCCATTCGGCCCTTCGAGCCAGCACAACCATTCATTATGATCATGGCTGATCATCCACAATCAGTATCCTGTTCCTGCCTTATCCCCATAACCCTTGATTCCACTATCTTTAAGAGCTCTATCTATCTCTTGCTTGAAAGTATCCAGAGAGTTGGCCTCCACTGCCTTCTGGGGCAGAGCATTCCATATATCCACCACTCTCTGGGTGAAGAAGTTTATCCTCAACTCTGTTCTAAATGGCCTACCCCTTATTTTTAAATTGTGTCCTCTGGTTCTGGACTCATCCATCGGCGGAAACATGCTTCCTGCCCCCAGAGTGTCCAATCCCTTAATAATCTTATACGCCTCAATCAGATCCCCTCTCATCCTTCTAAACTCAAGTGTATACAAGCCCAGTCGCTCCAATCTTTCAACATATGATAGTCGCGCTATTCCGGGAATTGTCCCTATTTAACATGATCTTGACAGGTCCTCAGGTAGCGCATTCCAAATCATCATAACTCGCTACACAAATAATGTCATCATCTCCTGTTTGGTCCTTTTGCCAATCATTCAAAACCTATATCCTTCGCTTACCATTGCTTCTACCAATGGAAACAGGTTCTTCTACGTTAACCTTTTAAAATCCTTCAGACTTCTGAATATCTAGATTCTATCTGCCCACAATCATTTTGGCTTTAAGAGGAACAAATCCAGCTTCTCCTATCACTTTAGATATCTCGATTTGCTTATTCCTGTTCCCATTCTAGTTAAATCTTCACCCTCTTCAGGCCTGCATATCCTTTTGAAAATGTAGTGACATATTTCTATCATTATCAATCCAAGATGGACAATGGGCAAAAATACTGAGCCCACTATAATAGGCCCCAAACCCACTTCTCACCCATCAACTCCACAAAGACAGCAGCTGTCACAGGACGTACATTCCCATCTTGGATTTAATGTTTTAAAATTCAATGTTTAACAAATAACATCTCTATTTTTGTTACCTGAAGTTGTGATCCACCATGTGTTCCATATTTGGGGATGTACCTAACAGACCTGGCATTCATTGAAGAGGGAACACCAAATTATACTGAAGATGGGTTGGTTAACTTCTCCAAGATGAGAATGGTAGGTCTATGGAGATTGGTTTGATCTGTTTTTCTCTTTGCTTCACCATTTTTTTGTCCATTCTCTGATAGCAAGTTTGAGAAGGGTTCTCCTCACAGAGGAGCAGTAAGACATGGCCTGATTCATCATGTAGATTCAGTCACTCAAGAACACAACATAATACCTATTCCCAGATTTTACAAAATCTTCATTTCCACAAAATAGCAGGGAAAACATTCACCAATGGCACAGACACAGGATGGATGCATTGTATCTGTTTCAAGTTTCCTCTCCTGATGGCTACTAACTATCTGTTTGTACCTCACTCCCAAATTGTCACTCTTTCTGTGTGATGCAGGACAGTGTGTGGCAGAGGCTTAACATCTGTCAGAGATATAAAGTCATACAGCATGCTGTTTGATCATTTAGGACATGATGCTAAAGTCTGATCTTGTCCTCACCCTCACTTCCTGTAGTCGTCTCCGGATAGTGATCTTGATCAGGATTTTGGATATTTTTCATCCCTTGTCTAGCTAATTTTAGTAGCCCTGAGGCATCTTTATTGCTGGTGACACTGACTGTGTCTACCAAACTGCATAGAAATGCTGACAAACTTTTAGTTGTTCAGTTTGTTTTTGCTTTCAGAGCTGTAGGTGCCCAATAACCATGAAAAGCTTCTCTTTAAACCTGAGGTATTTTAACCAGTGTGCAGCCTGCTTTAATCAGTACAGTACAATATACAATTCCAAACGGTACAGGAACAGACCCTGCGGCCCACCAAGCCTTGAACCTGGGTCCTCTTTTAATTGACCTTTTCACCCTGGGTAAAAGCCTATGACTATCCACCCTACCTATTGCCTCTCATAATTTTGCAGATCTCTGTAAGGTCACCCATCGGTCACGGTTTTCCTAGTGAAAGTAATCCAACTTTATCCAACCTCTCCTCATTCCTAAAAACATCCAAACCAGGCAACACCTTGCTAATCCTTTTCTCCAAAGCATCCATGTCATTCTGGTATTGTGGCAACCAGAACTGGATGCAATATTCCAAATATGGCTGAACTAAAGTTTTGTATAGCTGTAACACAACTTGTCAACTTTTAAATTTGACGCCCTGGTCAATGGAGACAAGCATGCTTTTATGGCTTCTTCACCACCTTATCCATCTGTGTTGCCACGGTCAGGGGTCTGTGGACCTGCAAACACAGATCCCTCTGAATTTGAATGCTGCTAAGGGTTCTGCTATTTATTGTATTGAATTTGATCTTCCAAAATGTATCACCTCAGATTTGTTTGGATTAAACTCCATCTGCCACCAAACCTAGAAACTTCTGTAAGTGACAAGCTCCTACACTAAGCATTAATTACTTGCTTGTACAATGGTGCTATGGATCAGAGACTTTATACAAAGGAATGAATAAGAGCTTTTATTCAATTTCTTTGGAATTCTGTACAATAGAAAAAAACAATGTAGATTAGGTTCAGTACAATTTTGCACGATCAAACAGAATTAGGGAATGAACTGGGCAACATAGTGTGAGATTTCTAAATTATTCAGAGATTTCTTCAGAAATGAAGGGTCCTGGACCGAAACGCCAACTTTCCTGCTCCTCTGATGCTGCCTGGCCTGCTGTGTTCCTCCAGCTCCACACTGTGTTATGTTTTTCTCATTACTTGTATTATTTTACACAAGTATGTTGAGGAGACTTGCGATGATATGTCTATTCAGATGGATCTATATTTGGCTGATGGTGGAAACTCCAACACAATACATTGTAATGCCTGCTTTCAATCTGGATTTACATTCATAGATATCTCACATAATCCGAGAAATCCGACAGTTCCAGCAGACTGCCTACAAAATAGAGCAGCAAACCAAGGTTGGTTCATTTTAAGTTTTGTGTAAATTCAATGGTTTTGCAACATTGTTCCAGAGTGGATGGAACTAAAATAATTTCTGATGGAAGTTATTTCTGAAAAAGGCAAATTCTGGTCGGAAATTTAGGAGATTGCCCTGCTTTAGGCTTGAATGGAACCATGGAATCCTAAACATCAATTTGGGAAGCAGACATGACTTTGGTTTAATGTTTTGTTCAAGGGTTGATGCCTCTGACAGTGTAGTACACACATACTACTGGAGCAATTGTCTTTTAATACACGTTGATTAGTTTTTACCCAACTGTTAGATTTTATTTTATAGTCATTCCTTTCCAAATTAGCTCCCATTTTTCGGATGGTCTTTCCCCCACCATCTGCTGCAAAAAAATTGGTATGCTACCTGTTTTCACAGCCAAACCAGTGTTTCCCCTCTGAGTTTACGCACCACCTAAACGTGAACATGTATTGGCCATTCCTTCACTGTCCGTAGGTCAAGAACCTGATATTCTCTCCTTAACATCATTAAATGAGTCACTTTAGTTCAAGAAGATGACTCATCACCAAGATGATAGATAAGGAGAGGCAGCAGTGAAAAATATTGAGCTGCAAACCTGGCTAGAGTGTGAATTAGCAAACAAAACATCATGAGTTCAGACTGATTTGGAAGCATTGCCCCACTCTACCACATTAGCCTTGTAAGTTTGTTTCCCTTAAGTGTCTATCCAATCTTTAGAAAGTTTTTTATCCATTTGTGGAATGTGAGCGTTTTCAGCTGGGCCAGCATTTGTTGCCCATCCTTAGTTGTCATTGAAAGGGTGATGGTGAACTGCCTTCTTGAACTGCTGCAGTCCATTGTGGTAGACCCACAATGCTGTTAGGGAGGGAATTCCAGGATGTCGACCCCCAGCAACAGTGAAGGAATGACGATATAATTCCAAGTCAAAATGGTGAGTGGCTTGGAGGGGAAATTGCAGATGGTGGTGTTCCCTGCTGTCCTTGGCCTTCTAGATAGAAGTGGTCGTGGATATGAAGTGATGAATTTCTGCAGTGCACCTTGTAGATACTACACACTGCTGCTACTGAGCATCAACGGTGGAGAGAATGGATGTTTGTGGATGTGATGCCAATCAAATGGGCTGCTTTGTCCTGGATGATGTCAAATATTTTGAGTGTTGTTGAAGCTGCACTCCTCTAGGCAAGTGGGGAGTATTCCATCATACCCCTGACTTGTGCGTTGTAGATGGTGATCAGGCTTTGGGGCAGTCAGGAGGTGAGTTGCTCACCACAGTATTCCCACTCTCTGACCTGCTATGGGTATTAGTTTTTAATTGTGTCTATTCACTACCTTCATAGGTAAAGTGCTCCAGATAAATAATCTTCCTCACAACACCCCCTACTCAATACCTTAAATAAAATCTAAACCTTGTCCTTTTTGGGAGTCTGTATATTCAGTCATTTCTGAATCTCTTTTCTTCGAGGAGAATAACCCCAGCTGTTCAGCATAAGCTTCAAGTTAAAATCTCTCCTCCCTGATGATTGCTGTTGAAGGCCTATACTTCACTGAGGTGGCTCAGGGGAAGGAACCTGTCTCTGGCCAAGATACGAGTCCAGTTGCGTCCAGAATGGAACTAATATGGTTAACTACCTCCTAATGTGTAACCAGACTTCATGAAGAAAAATGGTAGAAAGTAATCTCCAGGTATCAATATGTTTCCAACAGAAGATGTAACAATATTGGGCTACTTTTGAGGGATCTGAGGCAGACAATGAAATAGGGTAAAAGTTGCCGCATCTCCATTAATCAAGTTATTCGCTTTCAACTTGAATCAAATTTTTATGCTGAACTTGACTATGGTCAGATTACTGTCTAATGGAATACTTCATCCACACTTTTGTTAACTGCTATGACCAATTACATGCCATTTCGAAATCACCAGGTCCTCACAGGGTCCTCCTTGTTTTGCTTCAACCAGGTGGCACGCTATTTACTGGTCCGGTCAAATGTCATGGATGAAGAAACTCTTTATGAAGCATCCCTGAGGATAGAACCAAAGCTTCTAACCTGAATCCCACCATCCCTCGCATCAGAAACCTTGCATAAATGATGATATCACTGCTCTCCTCCAACGTGCTGTGCATGGGGCCATCGCTGAAGAGTAGACATGACCAAAACGTAACCCAAGGAGTGCATCAACCATCTGTCTGCTCCACTGGGGAATTTCACACTAACTGGCTGCTGTACTTTTACTGCAGTGCAAACCTTTTCCAAACAAAAACACAGTGCAGCAGTAGTAGGATTTTTGTGGTACTAATTGAGTCATTCTAACAATCTTTAGAAAATCAAAGAAAAATACATCTTTAAAAATATTGAAGAGTGGATGGTAAAATGGGCCAGAGCCTTTCAGTTCTAAAATCTGGTTTCCAATGCACTCTGGAATGCTGGTAATGAAAGCCTGTTTACCTGGGCAAAGGGTTGTGTGTTGTCAATGGCAGCAGACTCCCTTCATCACTGGGACCTGAACTCATATCTATGAAAGATCACTTGTATGCCTCTTCTCGCTGGTGCAGATGTTAATGTGCTCTCTTGTTAACGAAGGTTTGTGTGATAAAATCACCTGCACACTCTCCTTTTACACATAGGTAAAAAAGTTGAAACTCTTCCCTGAGTGGTGATGTGGATGTTCTCTTGCACTGATGAAGGGCAGTACGATGTCATTGATCAGCACACCATCCTTTTCTGTGAAGGTCTGAGCTCATATCCCAGAATGATTAGGTGAATGTTTTCTCCCTCTCCATGTCACTCCCTAAATCTCCACCTTGGGGTTCAAATTAAGTTCATACTAATCGAAGAAATGTATCCTTTCTTTGGCAAAGGTTGAGTTCATACTTCAGGTCCTTGGTTTGCATCCTGTTCATCCTAACCCTTTCCCCGAATGTTGAGGATCTGAAGTGAAATGAGTCTGGGCCTCACAATGCAATATTGTTGGACCTACATCTACACAATATAAGTCCTCTAGAAATGACATCTATGATCAGTTAGCATCCATCAATAGTGTGGGAGCTGGAGATGTCACACTGATGCATTAGGGATACCCTTTGGAGTTAGAATTAACATGGTGTGGGGGGAATGTTAATCTGCACCTATACCTTAATTGTAGAACACTGAACACTAACAACTCTCAGCTTTATTAATCCTCGTCCTTATGAGCACAAGTAAAATTTGCCACTTTGTCCCAAACAAAGCTTCTCCAGAAATAATTCTGGAATCAAAATTATGTTGAAGCTCATCTCCAAGCCAACGCTTCTCTGTAGGTCTCAAAGCTGCTTACAGTTTCACAGGAGCAGTCTGACTGGAACAAGATGTCCTGTGTCCCTGTTGTGTAGGATGAGATTTGTTGTGTTAACTCTGTGGAGGCTTTGGCTCACCTGTTAGAGACCCCTAAGCAGAGATGAGAACTGTGAAGCTTCGGCTAGAGCTTTGCTCTATGTGTATTTGACATTATTTTATGAGTAAAGACATTTTTCACAAATCTGTTAACAATTTCTCTGAAGTTGCCTTTTTTTTAATTGTTCACCTACTGGTTAGTGTATGTGTACAAATAGTATTGAGTTATAGATCCACTCTGATCACTATCAACATTAGATTCTGGGCATGATTTTCCATGTTACTATCAACCACAGCACTCATAACCTTCCTATATGCCTTAGCATTGATTTGGCACAATACAACTCCTGGAACCTCTTCTAAATCCTCTTCTAAGCTGCCTAAGACAAGGTAATACCAAGTCCAGGCTTCACGTTGCTTTTCCAGACTGACTGTCAGCTCTGCACAGAGTCAGGCTACTCATTTAGACTGTCAGAAAATACATCTTCATGCAAATAGCCATGGAAATCCAGAAAGCTCACAACCACCTCATAATTTAAAGATAGTTATCGGATCATCAGACAAACTTCTCTTTGTAAGTGTTGCAGAATCAAGGCAGATAAAGTGAGTTAGGCAACAGATCAGCTGTGAACTGACAGATTTCTCCTGTTCCGGTATTCCTATGTTTCTAGTGTCATTTAATGTCAAATGACATTATTCTCTCAATTCCAACACCTTAAAGTATGATCGTTAAAAGATTAGATTCCCTGCAGAGGAAACGCACACAGACACGGGGACAATGTGCAAACTCCACACAGACAGTTATCTGAGGCTGGAATCAAACCCGGGTCCCTGGTGCTGTGAGACTGCAATGCTAATCACTGAGCCATCATGCCATGCTGTGTAAAGATGCAAGTGTCCTTTTACTGACTGTCCCTCATCCTCACATCATCACATCTGAGATTTAGAAGATACAAGTCGGGTTTAGATGGCAAGTGAAGTGGCTGAATTCACACCTGAAAATAACACAAGGAAACTTACAACCAGAAAGCTGGAAGCACTCAGCATAAGTTCTAACATGTTTGGAAGACGACGAGGCAGGTTATGTTAACAAAAAGTTACAATTTAAAAAGAGGTCTGTCCTTAGAACGTGTATTTTAGTTTTACAGCACTAATGGAGGGTAGTCAGTTGATAGTTGTTAACTTATTGCTCCTTGTTATCATTCTTGTTACTTCCCACTAAATACAAGTGACTAATTTCATCACTTTCATTGTTAAAACATTGCAGCAAATTTAATGTGGAAGTGTCACCAAAATCACAAAAGAGACTGACTCCTGTTTCCTTAATTGATAAGGTTATCAGCGATTCTAGTCTGTGATTGGACACCTTGTAGCACTACAATCCAATTCCAAACTGTAGCCCTGGCTTGGGAGGTGAATAGCGTCATTGTGTTCCTATGTTACTGCTTCACAGCATTAACTTGGTAATTCAAAAGCCTCATGGAGAATGATGAATGGTGAGACAGTCCTGGATCAACACTAAGGCTCCATGCATATGCCCAATGTGCAATCTTAGCTACAAACCTCTATCAGAGACTGAAAACTCCTGAAAATCATTTGCCACCATTCCACAAGTCTTCCCACTACCCTACCCCCACTCTATCTGACAGATTGCATCAACTTTCAAGCATTAAAATGGGGTCACATAAGAAAAAAATTAGAAAATACTGACCAGTAGCAAAAAGGATGTTTTTGAACCTACAGCAAGCTCCATGCACATGCCCCTCCTAGGTATAATACCAGACTGCAATAGCAAAAACAGAAGGCAGAATCACCGGATTTGAAATGTTAACTACAGTTTTTCCTTCATGGATGTTGCCAGGGCAGCTGATCTTTTTCAGCAACTTCTGTTTTTGTTCCTGATTTACAGCATTCACAGTTCTTTTGGTTTTTATATAATCCCACATGTGGCAGCACCTCCTGTACCAGGTTACTATTAAGTCTCTTTTCTGGCCATACATCTCATAGGTGGTTACATAGGGGCAACAACTCCAACAAAGGTTAATTATCATTTTTCAACTTCACAATATGTGTGCATAGAACCTAGAAGATCTTAGGCATAAGATCATTTGTATGGCCTTTCTCTTTTCCTTAACTATGAGATTGAGGACCCTCCTCTTCTAAGCAACAGAAATGCAAGATTTCTGATGTTAGCCTTTCTTTATTGTTGACCTCAGAATCTATCTCACATTAAATATTTTAGGGGCAGCGCCTTCAGACTCGTACTCATAATTTTTGGAATGCTGTGCAGAGAATTAGCTGACAACTTGGACCTTCTTGTGGGTATGCTCCTTAAATTGGCCAAAGCTGCCAGGTACAGGCCCAGGATGAACAAGGCCAACTGGGTTATCACTTTGACAAGCTGCTTCTCTTCAGTGGTTTCTGAGCACCACAAGGTGAAGGTGACAAGGGTAATCATACTCTAATTTGTTGTTTCCTTTTTCACTTTGAGAAATTTGGGTATGTATTGGTTGTGTAAATTCTGAAAAGATGGGACAATATTAGATGATTTTAATTTGGGGTCATGACACTTGGTAAGTCAATGCATTTTCTCAGATCCTAGAAACTAAGAAAGGTTTAAATTTACAGCATTTCTGTACCATTTTCCATTTAGCCTGACAGTATTAGCAATGAAAGATAAATATTTCTTAGTTTTCTTTTAATGATTAAAGTAACAAACAATTATTAAAGTCTAGGATAAACAGCTAAAAAATCCAACCTCAAAATCTGGAGCAAGCTTTCTTTCTACCAAGTGGTTGTCAGTGTGTTAAATAATGCAGTGAGATTTGTGGCGAAGATTTAAATACAAAGTATTGCTTCCTACCACTGCAGTTGGAGTTCAGCGTCAGTCCCCAGCTGTGAAAACACTGCAGTTTATTACAATTCTTGACGACTGTGTGTTATTTGCTGATCTGAATTTTGCAACATGTCCTGGACAGCCCTCTACTTCACAAAGCACATATGTAATAGAAAAGAGGAACTACAGTAATGGAAATGCCAGGCATACATTCATGTACATAATAAGATTCCCAAACTCTGCTAAAGTGGGTGCTGACACCACAGTGATGCCCCTTGCTTCAACTTAACAGTGCATCCCAGAACCAGAATCTTCAGTTGTTATGGCAACAGAACAGCTCTGCCTTAAATCTAAGCTTTACAGATATCAGACCGTGTGCAATGTTACAGTTAAAGATGTAGCTTATCTTTGGCTGACTGTGAAAGAGTGCTAACTTTGCTAGCTCCAAATAATTATAACTAGTTAAAATGTCTTACAAAAGAATTTCTAAATTCATATATTTTTCTAACATTAGAAATAAAATGTGATATTCCAACTTTAATGCTTTCTTCAGCCACGCACATCGCATTTTTCCTGACAATCATTCCACTAATTCCACTGAACCCAGTCCCAAAATAACGCTGGCCTGCATTGATCTAGTCAAGACCATTGTGTGAGTTAGATAAAAGCGGAAGAGAAAAGGTAAGGGCAGTGTGTGGCAAGTGAAAGCAAAAAGAGGTTTCTAAGCTGCTTTCTATAGTAGCACAGACAGAAAGCAAGCAGCCATTGCTGTTGGAAGCGAGATCTGAGGGGCAATGATACTGAAATGGAGGGACTAAATTTGAGCAGGACTGTGCTAGCTTGTGTCATGAGGCTAGGCTGAAACATATAATTAGAAACTGTCTCTCAAAGAGAATAGGGTGAGGTTGAAAACAAGGACAGGGCCAGGCAGAAGGGTAGCTAACCTACTGAGCTTGTCACGTTATCGTCTTTCGAACACGGGAGCCTGTGGTTTCAACCTGCAGTGCCAGGTGAGGCAACAAAAGAGAGTTGTGGGGGTTTCCAGCTATCACACAATGATCACTGCAAGCAAATAATGATAGGGTGAATAAATTAAAAATAAAACTCAGAACAGATGAAAATGTGATGCATTTCTCCATCATATATGTCTCATTTCAGTATCTTTTGCACAAGTGTGGTATTTAGTGAAAACTATATGAATATATTAATGACAGTATTAATTTTTGTATATCTAAGTGATCGTAAAGTATTTAAAATTCAGTTGGATTCAAGGGACAGATACACAGAGTAAAAGGGCACATTCAGAAAATTACAAGCTTTCTGCTGAACAATGCTTTGAGATGTAGTGGTGATACTTTAAGCCTGAATATTTCCAGTGATTTTTAGTTTCCCATTTTATAACAATCCACATTTCCTGATTACCTCTTGACAATCAATCTCGTTTATCTAAAGGGTTTGTCTGGCAAAACGTCAAAGTATCATTCTTGGATTAGTCCTAGAGATTTCAGCAATTCAAGGGCCCTTAAGCTGAGCTCAGCAGCAAAGTGGCAGTGATCAAGGTTGACCTTGAACAAGGCTCTGTTGGGAGACTGAGACAATATTGTAACAAGAACTTCATCTCTCTTAGTGTGAAATTGCCTGTAACCTGCTTTAAGTATCTTTTTATTTACTCTATCATGAGGTGTGGGCATCACTGGGAATGCTAGCAATTGTCTCTGATGCCCACTTACTTTTGAGGGCAATTAAGAGTCAACCACATCGCTGTGGATCTGGAGTGACATGTAGGCCTGGCCAGGTAAGCATGGCAGATCTCCTTCCTTAAAGGATATAAGTGAACCTGATGTACCTTTACAACAATCGACAATAGTCAATCACTGTCAGCTTTACTGAAACAAGCCTTCGATTCCAGCTTGATTTTAAACTGCACTAGCTACTGGGGTGAGGTTTGAACCCACACTCCTAGACCTCAGACGTACCAGTCCAGTGACATCACCCACTACCCACCATCTCCTCCAAACAGACAATCACATTAAAAAATATTCATAGGAAACAAAATAATCAATCCACAGTTTAAAAATTTTAAACAGACCAAGGTAAAGATTGGGACAAAACCATGGGATCAATTTAGAAGCTGAAATATCAAGAAAAGGTTTAAAATGAGTAATTATTTTTAATACTTAAGTTTAAAAAATGTGATAACTGTAACAACAGAAAAATGAAACACACTTCTCAGAGCCAGATCATTTGCTCAGCTATGGTTATTACTCAGATTGTAGTGAAAAATGCATTAATTGAAATTCATTGAACAAGGCTTAATTTTTATGAGGTTTTGAACAGTGATATGCAAGTGGGCATGGAAGGTTTTTTTTACCAGGTTAGCTGATTTCTCACGATACTGGCTTAAGCGGGTATTGAGAGGCATAGTGCAGCCTGCAGTGGAGCAGTAAATGACTGACTAAAATCTTTTTATTCATGTTAAATCCTGATGCTGTGGTCAGATTTAGTGAGGAAAATGTGGTTAACTCCGACAGGTCACTGTTAAATATTCCCCAAATTCCACGATAATCTGCCAGTGGCTCAGTGGTTCATTTTCTCACACCTCAACAAGAGATTTAAAGTTCAAGACCTAATGCAGAGTCTTCAGTACAAAACTTAGGCTGACAAATGCAACACATTGTGAAAGGAATGCTGCATTGTTGTAAGCACAGCAGTGAGGGAGTTCTGTATTGTCAGAAATTATAATAACTTTATCTAGTTCAGTAATATTGTTTTTCTCATTGTATGGTTTGATATTTATCATTCTGAATTTGTTTTTTATTTGCGTGAATTTTTTTTACAAAAAATATACTTTCATCATAACATTTGTAAACAAAGGTATTACATAATCATTTCAATTTGAATAGTAAGGGATTTGCAAACAACACCATTGTACATGTCGAAACAATTTTCTGTTTAGCAAATACATTCCTCATCAGGTATTCCGTCTAAGGACAAAACACTTCAAATTACAAATTGTAGAAAGTGCCATCTAAAGTTTTCTTTACATCATGATTCATTCTGAGGTTCTCAATACCTTGTTGATAGTATTGATTTACACCATACATTCCTAGGGAGGCACTAAATGTGAGAGGTTTCTAATCCCAGCCCATTGGTACCCAATGTCTGAGAGGCCAGTATAGGGGTGAATGGCATTAAGCAATCCAATGCATTTTCCCAAAAGCCATAGATTGTTTCCGGAATCTTTTGAATTAGTAATATTTCTGCAGCATTTTCTACTTAGCCTGATATTACTGTCAATTATAAATATAAATGTTGCTGAAAACTATTTAAACATTTTTAAAATAGCATCCAGTGTATAGCTCTTCAATAAGTGTTGAAAGGCTAAGAAATTCAGCCACAATATCAGGAAGAGGATGTAAGAGTAGACATAATGCAGTGGGATTTGTGGTGAAGATTTAAATGCAAAGTATTGCTGCCTACCACTGCAGTTGGAGTTCAGTGTCAGTCCCCAGCTGTGAAAACACTGTGGAGTCTATTACAATTCTTAAACTGCTGTTTGTGCGTTATTTGCTGATCTGAATTTTGCAACATGTCTTGGGCAGCCCTCTATTTCACGAAGCACATACATGATAGAAAAGAGGAGCTGCAGTAACGGAAATGTCAGGTATATTTTCATGTACGTTATAAGATTTCCAGGTTTAGAATGACAAACTCTGCTTTAGCGGAATCTGACTCCATAGAAATGTCTTTTGCTTCAACTTAACAGTCCATCCCAGAACCAGAATCTTCAGTTGTTATGACAACAGAATGGCTCTGCCCTGAATCTAGGCTTTACAGATATCAGCATCTAATGGTTTTTCGCTGAATGATACAGTAAAAAGCATAGCTTATCTTTGTCTGATCCATGACTGTATTTATGAATTTATAGTTGGTGCAAATATATCCTATTAAAACATTTTTGAATTAATACATTTTTCTAATATTAGAAATGAAGTGTGGTGTCTCTACTTTATCCTTTCTTCTCCCAAAACTTCATCCATGCGAAATACATCATGGGGACTGAATTCTCAAAAGTCCTCCTGTCAGTCCTTCCATTAATATTAACTCTGAACCTAGCCACTGCCTTCCATCAATCTCAAGCTTTTTATCTCTAATCTTATACTACTTTGTTGGCGTTAAAGTCTGTTCCAGTCTTCACTCACCATTGCTCCACCTGCAGGTTACTGTTCATCCTCTGCTCCCATTAACTCATCATCAAGAGTAGGCAATGGTGTAGTGAGAATGTCATGGGACCATGAGTTTGAAACCCATCATGGCAGATTACCTCCGGGAAATTAGGGATGGACAATAAATACTGATCTTGGCTGTGACGCCCACATCCAGGTATAATAGTAAGAAACAATCTTACATAAGAAGATATAGAATCCATATATGCAGAAGAAAGAAAGGGAAAGGAGAAACTATCAGGAGTGGTCTTTCGGCACCCTGTCAGTAGCTGCATGTAGAGAGCTCAGATAAGGAGGACATTTTTGGGATGGCAAACCTGTAAGTAATGGAGTGTCAGGGGAACCAGAATATTGCAGAAAGCTACAGCACAGAGGGATTGAATCATCTATGAATCGCAAAAAGATAGCATCCAAGTTCAGTGGGCAACAGGGAAGACAAGTGGAATATTGGCCTATATTTCATAGTGATATAGAAATGGGAGGTTTTACTAAAGCCATGCAAGGCACTAGTCGGACCACGGCTGGTATTCTGTGAATAGTTTGGGGTCCCTTATCTGAGGGGAAATAGACTGGCATTGCAGACAAGCCTGAGAAGGTTCCCTTGGCCAATAACAGGCATGGGGGACGTCTTACGAGGAGAGGCTGAGTGGATTTGGCATTTCAAAGATTGAGAGGTGATTTTAGTGAAGTATACAAGATTCTTCAGGGACTTGACAGGGTAAATGCAGAGATGTTGTTTCCCCTTATGGGACAGTCTAGCATCAGAGGGCATAATCTCAGAATAAAGCCCTGCACATTTAAAACAGGGATGAGCAAAAATTTCTTCTTTCAGTGGATAGTGGATCCGTGGAATTCTTTACTGCCAAGGGCTGTCAAGGCTAGGTTGTTAAGAATATTCGAAGCCCATCTAGACCGATTTTTAATCATTGAGGGAATTAAAGGTTTAGGAGGAAAGGCAGGAAAGTGACGTTGAGGATTATCAGATCAACCAGGATCTCATTGAATGGTGGAGCAGAATCAATGGGTTAAATGGCGTACTTCTGCTCCTACATCATTTGGGCTTATCCTATCAATGAATGTTTTTAAAAAAGGCACTATCTTTCACAGAAACATAGATGATAGGAGCGGGAATACACTTTTCACCCTCTTGAGCCTATTCACCATTCATAATGATCACGGCTGATCATTGAGCTCAATGCCTAATCCCACTCTCCCTGATATCCCTTCATCACTTTAGCCACAAGAGCTATATCTATCTCCTTTTTTAAAAACCACACACAATGTTATGGCCTCAACCACTTTCTTTGGCAGAGAATTCCTCAGGCTCACCAGTCTCTGGGTGAAGAAATTTCTCTTCATCTTAGTCCTAAAAGGTTTAATCCTCCTCCTTAAACTATGACCTCTGGTTCTTGAATCACTCACCATTGGGAACATCGGTCTGCATCTCACCTGTCTAGTCCTGTCAGAAGATTATAGGTTTCTATGAGACATGGAAATTTTTCTAAAATCCAGTGACTACAATCCTAACTGTCTCATTCTCTCCTTGTACTTCAGTCCTGTTATCCCAGGAATCAGTTTCATAAATCTTTGCTGCATCCCCTCTAGCACAACAACATCCTTCCTCAGATAGGGAGAGCAAAACTGCATATAATATTCCAGGTGTGGCCTCACCAATACCCTGCATAATTACAGTGAGGCATCCTTGTTCCTGTACTTGAATTCTCCTGCTACACAGGCCAACGTACAGGTAATCTGCATTGTTGCCTCCTGCACCTGCATGCTTACTTTCAGCAACTGGTACACAAGGATACACAGGTCTTATTGGACATTCCCATCTCTCAATTTACAGCCATTCAAATAATAATTTACCTTTGTATTTTTACTACCAAAGTGGAAACCTCACATTTCTCCACATTATGCTGCATTTGCCATACACTTGCTCACTGACTCAGCCTGTCTAAATCACACGGTAACATGTCTATATTCTCCTCACAGTTCACCCTTCTGCCCAGCTTTCTGTCATCTGCAAATTTTGAGATATTGCATTTAGTTCCCTCATCTACATGATAAACGTGTTGTGAATAGCTAGGGTCCTAGTGCTGATCCCTGCGGTACTCCCCTCGTCATTGCCTACCATTCAGATAAAGACCCATTTATTCCTACGCTTCGTTTCCTGTCTGTAAACTAATTTTCTATCCAGCTCAATGAACTATCTCTTTAATCTCTTTCAAACTTATCAAAAGCCTTCTGCAAGTCCAAATATACCACATGCACTGGCTCCCTCTAAACAACTCTATTCGTTACATCCTTAGAGAATTCAATAGACTTAGAGTAATATTCATGTACAGCGTGGAAACAGACCGTTCGGTCCAACTCGTTCATGCCGAGCAGATATCCTAAATTAATCTAGTCCCATTTGCCAGCATTTGATCCATATCCCTCTAAACCCTTCCTATTCATGTACCCATTCTGACGCCTTTTAAACGTAATTGTACCAGCCTCCATCGCCTCCTCTGGCAGCTCATTCCATTGACTACCACCCTCTGCATGAAAAAGTTGCCCCTTATGTCCCTTTTAAATGTTTCCCCTCTCACCTTACACTATCTAGTTTTGGGTTCCCCTACCCTGGGAAAAAGAACTGGGATATTCACCATCCATGTCCCTTGTGATTTTATAAACATCTATAAGGTCACCCCTCAGCTTCTGACGCTTCAGGGAAAATAGCCCCAGTCTCTCTCCAGAGCTTAAACCTTCCAACCCTGGCAACACATTTGTAACCTTTTCAGAACCCTTTCAAGTTTCACATCTTTCTTCTGGAAGGGAGACCAGAATTGAATGCAGATTTAAATTATGTGTTAGTATTTGCTCACCTAAATAGTCTGTTGGAAGCAAGTTTTGAGAAGATTTGTAGCTCAGGTTGAGTTTCTGGATGTGAGATTGCTCGCTGAGCTGGAAGGTTAGTTTTCAGATGTTTCGTCACCTTTTTTTTTATTTGAAAAAATATACTTTATTCATAGAATGTACAAAAAAATAAAACATTTATACACCTACCCAGTCATGCAAGCCACTCCGGGTTACCCGGGGGTACGTACACCAACTAAAGGGAAAAAAAAAACAAAACAGAGAAAAAAAAAGCAAAGAAACCGCCCCGGCAGTCGTCACCCCGCACAGTCCCAGTTGGCCCCCTGACCAGTTGGGGAAGGCGCCAGCTGGGCCCAGTTACCAGATAGGATTCTTTTCCCTTTTCTGGACGAGGGGGCTCATACGGTGGTCTTTCCCCACCGCGCCTTGGCGGCGGCTGCCCCAAGCTTTAGCGCGTCCCTCAGCACGTAGCCCTGGACCTTGGAGTGCGCCAGTCTGCAACACTCGGTCGGGGTCAGTTCTTTCAGCTGGCAGACCAGCAAGTTGCGGGCAGACCAAAGAGCGTCTTTCACCGCATTGATGGTCCTCCAGGCGCAGTTGATGTTGGTCTCGGTGTGCGTCCCCGGAAACAGCCCATAGAGCACGGAGTCCCGCGTCACGGAGCTGCTCGGGACGAACCTCGACAAATACCACTGCATCCCCCTCCAGACCTCCTGCGCATAGGCACACTCCAGAAGGAGGTGATCGACAGTCTCGTCCCCCCCGCAGCCACCTCGAGGGCAGCGTGCGGTGGTGCAGAGATTCCGGGCATGCATAAAGGATCTCACTGGCAGAGCCCCTCTCACCGCCAGCCAAGCAATGTCCTTGTGCTTGTTTGAAAGTTCTGGCGATGAGGCATTCTGCCAAATCACTTTGGCAGTCTGCGTGGGGAACCACACGACGGGATCCACCCTCTCCTTTTCCAGAAGGGTCCCGAGGATACTACGTGCTGACCACTGCCTGACGGTCTTGTGGTCAAAGGTGTTTCCCTTCAAAAATTTCTCCACGAAGGACAGGTGGTACGGGACGGTCCAACTACTCGGAGCGTTCCGCGACAACGAGGCCAGGCCCATCCTTCGCAACACCGGGGACAGGTAGAACCTCAGTAAGTAGTGACACTTGGTGTTTGCGTACTGAGGATCTACGCACAGCTTGATGCAGCCACACACAAAGGTAGCCGTCAGGGCGAGGGTGGCGTTCGGTACGCCCTTTCCCCCATTTCCCAGGTCTTTGTACATGGTATCTCTGCGGACCCGGTCCATCCTCGACCCCCAAATGAAGTGGAAGATGGCCCGGGTGACCGCAGCGGCGCAGGTCCAGGTAATAGGCCAGGCCTGCGCCACATACAACAGTACCGAAAGCCCCTCGCACCTGACAACCAGGTTCTTACCCGCGATGGAGAGGGACCGGAGCGTCCACCTGCCCAGCTTCTGCTTAAATTTGGAGATACGCTCCTCCCAAGTCTTAGTGCATGCCCCAGCTCCACCAAACCAAACACCCAGCACCTTCAGGTAGTCTGTCCTGACGGTGAAGGGGATGAAGGAGCGGTCGTCCCAGTTCCCGAAGAACATGACCTCGCTCTTACCCCTATTGACTTTGGCACCCGAGGCCAGTTCAAACTGGCCGCAGATGTCCAACAGCCTACTCACCGACCGACGATCGGTGCAGAAGACGGCGACATCATCCATGTACAGGGAGGTCTTGACCTGAAGGCCTCCGCTGCCTGGGATAGTCACGCCCTTCAGGCTCACGTCCTTCCTGATGGAGGCGGCGAAGGGCTCCACACAGCACACGAACAAGGCAGGAGAGAGTGGGCAGCCCTGCCTGACTCCAGATCTAACAGGAAAACTGTCTGATTCCCACCCGTTGATCGAGACTGCGCTAACGATGTTGGCGTAGAGCAGCCGGATCCAATTGCGGATGCCCTCCCCGAACCCCAATTTGGAGAGGACGTCCCTCATGTAAGCATGAGAGACCCTGTCGAAGGCCTTCTCCTGGTCCAGGCTGACGAGGCAGGTGTCCACCCGCCTGTCCTGTACGTAGGCGATCGTATCCCTGATGAGCGCGAGGCTCTCAGCGATCTTCCTGCCCGGCACAGCACAGGTTTGGTCAGGGTGAATCACCGACTCCAGGACAGACCTGACCCGGTTGGCAATGACCTTGGCCAGGATTTTGTAGTCCACGTTCAAAAGTGAAATGGGACGCCAATTCTTAATTTCTTCCCTCTCCCCCTTCCTCTTGTAAATGAGGGTGATGATGCCCTTCCTCATGGACTTGCACATTTCCCCTGCCCGAAGCGCACTATCGTACACCTCCAGCAGGTCCTGGCCGACTAGGCCCCACAGAGCAGAATACAGCTCGACCGGTAAGCCATCACTTCCGGGAGTCCTATTCCTCTGCAAGGACTTGAGGGCTCTGGCCAGCTCGTCCAGGGATATCGGCCGGTCCAGCCACTCCCTCGTGCCGTCATCTAAGACCTCCGTGATAGACGACAGGAACGACTCGGAGGCCGTGCTGTCCGTGGGCTTCGTGTCGTACAGTCCGGCATAGAAGGATCTGCTGATCCTCAAAACGTCGGGCCGAGACGACGTCACCGAGCCGTCGTCCTCCTTCAGCCGGCTAAGCACAGAGCTCTCTTTGTGCACCTTCTGAAAGAAGAAACGCGAGCACGTCTCGTCCTGCTCCACAGAGCGGACCCTGGACCGGAAGATTATCCTGGAGGCCTCCGCGGCGAAGAGCGAGGCTTGCTGGCCCCTCACCTCGCGGAGGTCCTCCGTGACATCGACCCCCATCAACTGCAGAAGGAGCAGGTTCTGCACCCTTTTCTGGAGTCGCGACAGCTTTCCCCGCCTCTCTCTTGCCTTCTGAACACCCTTGAGGACAAAGAACCTCTTGATGTTCTCCTTCACCGTCTCCCACCAGTCGCCTGGAGACTCAAAGAGGGGTTTCACGGTCCTCCAACCGGTGTACTCCCTCTTAAGCTCCTCGACGTTCTCTGGGGTCAACAGAGTCGTGTTGAGCTTCCATGTCCCCTTGCCGGCCGGCTGGTCGTCCTGTAAGTGACAGTCGGCCAGCAGGAGGCTGTGGTCAGAGAAGAACACCGGCTCGACACCAGTGGATCTGACCGAGAACGTCCGTGACACAAACAGGAAGTCTATCCTTGAGCGGATAGACCCGTCTGGCCGCGACCAGGTGTACCTCTGCTGCGCTCCGTCTGCAGGGGTGCTGAAGACGTCGAGCAGCTTGGCATCCTTCACCGTGCCCATCAGGAATCTGGCCGTGACGTCCAGTTGAATCCCCCCACCCGCTGTCCCCACGCCGGATCTTCCATCTGCATCAATGATGCAGTTGAAGTCTCCGCCTAGGATGACCGGCCTGGACGTAGCCAGCAGGGGTGGAAGCCGCTGCAGGACGGCCAACCGCTCACTCCGTACTGCTGGGGCGTACACGTTGATCAGCCTCAGAGGCGCGTTCCTGTAGGTGATGTCAGCCACTAGGAGGCGCCCCCCCCACCACCTCCTGAACTTGAGAGATGGTGAAGTTGTGCCCCCGCAGCAGAATAGCCAGGCCCGAGGAGCGACAGTCGTTACCTCCCGACCAGATCGAAGGCCCACAGGTCCAGGCGCCGGACCATTTCCCGTACCTGCCGAGGTGCGGTATCCCGCACTCCTGCAGAAACAGGAGGTCCGCCTTGATGGTGGTCAGGTAGGCCAATGTGGACACACATCTCGCGGTTGACTTGACGCTGCGCACATTAATGCTCGCAATTCGTACCCCCATTGTGGGCAGTGACCGCAGTACCCTCCCCAAGTCCAAGGTCCAGCCCCTCCATCTGTCCCTTCATGCCCGTTGCCCGGGCTAACTGCTGGACGCTCTCTGGGCTCAGGAAACCGTCTGTGCTGCCTTCCGGGTGGCATCCCCCCGTCAGGGGTGCGGAGGCAGGAGGGTCCGGCTCCGGATCAGACTGGGGACGTGCTGTTTCCTCCTTCCCGCCTGGAAGTTCGGGGGGGCCCTCCAGTGCTCCAGCGGCACTTGACTGGGTGTCGGAGTGAGCCTCCGGATGCCTCCCGTCACCTGGAAGCGGGGTGCTGCTTTCCTTCCCCCTCGAGACCTTTAACTTCTGCTTCGGGTGGGCCCTCTCCGAATCCTCCTCGTCAGAGGAGCTCTTATAGCCCCCCTGTAGCTGTCTCTTCCCTCCTGATTGTTGCGGTTCCTGGGCCCGTCGACGCACCTTCCTCCTCACTTTCCGGACTGTAGTCCACTCCCCTGGGTCGCCTGTCGCCGCCTCCATTGGCTCAGGGTTGTCGGGGGGGATCGGAGCCTGCAGGGGTGCTTTGCTGGCCTCGGGCCCATCCTGCAGGGCTGGGCCCTCCTACACGGCCTGGCCCTCCTGCACATTAGTGGGGTCCTTGCTGGGCCCTGGTGCCTTCCTCTCCTCCGGGGGGGGCTGGCCTCGCATTTCCCCTGCCGGCGACCTGGGCGTAGGTGGTCCCCCGTCGCGGGCATGCCCTATAGAAGTGGCCCGCTTCCCCGCAAAGGTTGCAGCTTCTCTCTCGTGGGCAATCCTTTCCAAGGTGTCCCTCCTCCCTGCAGTTCCCGCAGATGGTGACTTTGCAGTCGGCTGCCATGTGACCTGACCTACCACAGGCATGGCAGACTTTAGGTTGCCCTGCATAGGTCAGGTAGCCCCTGTTCCCGCCGATTGCGAAGCTGGACGGTGGGTGTGCGACATTCCCGTCTGCGCCCATCCTCAGCGTCACCTTGACCTGCCTCTTACTCGTCCAGATGCCAAAGGGGTCCACCATGTCAGTTAGGTCCCCTTCCACCTTCACATACCTTCCGAGGAAGGTCAGGACATCAACTGCTGGCACATGCGGGTTGTACATGTGTACAGTCACCATACGGCTCCTCTGCGCTGGCATCACAAACAGCGGGACAGCGGTCAATACAGAGAGGGGGCCCTCACCTCCTTTCTCCTTGAAAACCTCCAGGAAGTGCTCGCAAAGCTTGGCACTCCGGAAGGTCACATCGTAAAAACCTCCTCCGGGGAAATCCTGCAGGCAGTAAATGTCCGCAGCAGCGAACCCACAACAGTCCAACAGGACCCTCTTCACGAAGAAGGTGCGGTCCACAGGTGCACCTTCATCCACCTTCTTTACAGAAACACGGATGGTGTTCCGGACCCCCTGACCTGGGGCACGAGCACTTGCCGCAGCCATCGTTGCAGGTTGGCTGCTCCCCTGAACCAGCGTTAGGCCGAAGCCAGCATTAAGATCCACTGGTCGCAAGGGTGCACAGCCAACCCGATGTCCTCCTTTCACCTCCAAGACAGCACTCTCGTCCTCTCAGTCCACAAGAGAGTGGGTCTTTATTGTGTTCGAGATGTGAGCTGGTTCACTGAGCTGTAAGGTTTGTCCCCAGATGTTTCGTCACCATTCCAGGTAACATCATCAGTGAGCCTCCGATGAAGCGCTGGTGTTATGTCCCGCTTTCTATTTACCTGTTTAGATTTCCTTGGGTTGGTGATGTCATTTCCTGCATTGGGGATGTCATTTCCTGTTCTTTTTCTCAGGGGATGGTAGATTGGCTCCAAATCAATGTGTTTATTGATGGAATTCCGGTTGGAATGCCATGCTTCTAGGAATTCTCATGCGTGTCTCTGTTTGGCTTGTCCTAGGATGGATGTGTTGTCCCAAAGTGGTGTCCTTCCTCATCTGTATGTAAGGATACGAGTGATAGTGGGTCATGTCGTTTTGTGGCTAGATGATGTTCATGTATCCTGGTGGCTTGCTTTCTGCCTGTTTGTCCAATGTAGTGTTTGTCACAGTTCTTGCAAGGTATTTTGTAGATGACGTTCATTTTGCTTGTTGTCTGTATAGGGTCTTTTAAGTTCATTAGCTGCTGTTTTAGTGTGTTGGTGGGTTTGTGGGCTACCATGATGCCAAGAGGTCCGAGTAGTCTGGCAGTCATTTCCAAAATGTCTTTGATGTAGGGCAGAGTGGTTATGGTTTCTGAGCACGTTTTGTCGTGGTGAAACGTCTGAAAACTAACCTTCCAGCTCAGCAAGCAAACTCACATCCAGAACCTGTTGGAGGCTAGAGTCATTCCCCAACCTAGAAATTTACACAGTGGCATTTGCTCGTGCAAGGATTCAGATCCAAATCTCTTTAAGTCAGGGCCATTTCTAATGTTAACAATCCTCAATAGCAATGTGTAATTCTGTCGATACCTAGCCCAGTTTTCAACAAATAAAACTACCAGTTTCTCTCAAAAAACAAGAAAGAACTGTGGATCTGTCCAAACAGCATAGCACTCGAACCTACCGCACTAACTCTACATTGTTCGTGGCTAATACACCTCATATGCACATACCTAGACACTATGGACAATTTAGCATGGTCAACTGATCTAACCTGCACATCTCTGGATTGTGGGAAGAGGCCAGAGAATCTAGAGAAAACCCACACAGACACAGGGAAATTGTGCAAACTCTACGCAGACAGTCCCCTGAGGATGGAATTGAACCTGGCTCTCTGGTGTTATGAGGTAGCAATGCTATCCATTGAGCCACTGTGCCTGAACAGTCTCATTCAGAGCTTTGATATTGCTCTGGCAAGATAACATGGGAGAATATCCTCACTGCTGCTGCTGCCGGTCCTGAACACCTGGAGAATATCCTCACTGCTGCTGCTGCCGGCCATGAAGACCGTGAGAATCTCCTCACTGCTGCTGCTGCCGGCCCCAAACACCGGGAGAATATCCTCACTGCTGCTGCTGCCGGTCCCGAACACCGGGAGAATATCCTCACTGCTGCTGCCAGCCCCGAACACCGGGAAAATATCCTCACTGCTGCTGCTGCCGGCCCCGAACACCGGGAGAATATCCTCACTGCTGCTGCCGGCCCCGAACACCGGGAGAATATCCTCACTGCTGCTGCTGCCGGCCCCGAACACCGGGAGAATATCCTCACTGCTGCTGCCGGCCCCGAACACCGGGAGAATATCCTCACTGCTGCTGCCGGCCCCGAACACCGGGAGAATATCCTCACTGCTGCTGCCAGCCCCAAACACCAGGAGAATATCCTCACTGCTGCTGCCAGCCCCAAATGACTGACTTTCTAACGTTCTCAGTTGTTGTCTGATCTTTCCCATTGTGGTAGTACAAAGAAAAATCAAATGAATGAAGGAATATCCTTTTTCCACCATTATTCCTTCAAAGGTGACCCATTGTTATGCGTGTGCAGTTACCACAGAATCAAAGATTCAGAGTTGTTACAGTGGACAAAGATTTCATTTGGCTCCATTGTGTCTGTACCAACTCTTCAAATGAGTATTATGACTTAATGTCATTCTGCTGCCTTGTCCCCATAGCCCTTGACACTATTTCTGTTCAAATAACCAACTAATGCACTTTTGCATGCCTTGATTGTATCTGTATCTTCCAGTTACAGATCATTGTAAACATTTTCAAAATGGGTTACTTTTCCTTTAAAATGAACACACAGAATCTTACACAACGGCACCCAGAACTCACATTTACTACACTTCTGTACCAGAGGCCAGGGTTCAGTTCCACCCTCGGGTGACTGTCTGTGTGGAAATTCCACGTTCTCCCTGTGTCTGCATGGGTTTCCTCCAGATGCTCTGATTTCCTCCTACACTGCGAAAATGTGCATGTTATGTGGATTGGCCATGCCAAATTGCCCATAGTGTCCAGGGATTTGCGGGCTATGTCAGTTAGTCATGAAAACTGTGGAGGTACGGGGATAGGGTTGGTGGTCGGTCTGGGTGGGATGTTCTTTGGACTGTCAGTGTGGACTCGTCAAGTCAAAGTGATACAGCATAGAAACACATCCTTTGGTTCAATCATCTATGCTGACCAGAATCCCAAACTAAACTTAGCCCATATCCCTCCAAACATTTCTTATTCATGTACTTATCTAAATGTTTTATAAATATTGCAACTGTAGCCACTTCCAGCACTTCCTCTAGAAGATCATTCCACGCACAAACCATTCTTTTTTTAAAAAATTGCCTCTCATGTCTTTTTAAAATCCTTCTCCCCTCACCTTAAAAATATATCCCATAGTCTTGAAATTCCCCACCCTAGGGAAAAGGCAGTTGCATTCACCTTATCTATACACCTCATTACGTTATAAGCCTCTATAAGGTCATGTCTCAACGTTCTGTGTTCCAGTGAAAAAAGTCCCAGGCTATCCAGCATTTCCTTATAACTCAAACACTCCATTCCCAGCAACATCCTTGTAAACCTCTTGTGTACCCTCACCAGCTTAATAATATCCTTCCCATAACAGTATAACCAGAACTGGACACACTACTCCAGAAGAGGCATCACCAACATCTGAAACAACCTCAACATAACATCTCAACTCCTATATTCAAAGGTCTGAGCAATGAAGGCAGGCATGCTAAATGCCTTCTTCACCACCTTATCTATATGTGATTTAAACTTCAAAGAATTATTTACTTGAACCCCTAGGTCTCTCTGTTCTACAATGTTGCTCAAGGCTCTACTTTTTATTGTACAAGTCTTGTCATTGCTTGTTTTCTCAAACTGTAACACCTTGCATTTATCTAAATTAAACTCAATTTGCCACTCTTCAGCCCATTTACCCAACTGATCAATATTTGTCTGATCAATCTTAGGGTAACCTAAGACTTGATGGAGCAAATGGACTCTTTCTGTACGGTACAGATTCTACGAAGTGATCTTTTGAAATTGAATCAACATTTCTAAGGATGAACAGAAATTACTTGACATTGATTTCCTTGAATGAATGATAGGTCTCTTCCTACCTTATGAACAGCGAGACAAGGGAAAGTATTCCAGGCCTGTTGTACTGAATCAGGATACCAAAAACTATGACAGGATTGTAATGCAGGGCAGAAAATGAGAAACGAATGAGCCTTTACACACTCCAGAATCTGTCCTGTGGAAGCGGCCTCCAGCTATTCAACTACATCAGCTATTACAGATGCTAAATTCTGGCTTCAGGTTTTCAGCCTATTCACTCTAGAAACAGAATCTTTAACTATGTAACAGGCTTTTGACAATCTTAGAGACTGATCTTATTTTCAGTTAAAAAGTATCCTTAAACTTTACTTTAAGTGGAGGTGATGGCAGGGTGATAATGTTATTGGTCTGGTAATCAAAAAACACAAGCCAATGATCTGGCGACATGAGTTCAAATCTACCATAGCACATTTTGAAATTTGTACAATAAAATTCTGGTACAGAGAGCTACCCTAATGACAACCACATAACTACCATTAATTGTCATAAAAATCAATGTCCTTTAGGGAAGGAAATCTGTCATTCTTACCTAATCTGGTCTACATGTGATTCCAAACTCACAGCAATGGGGTACATTTTTGACTGCTCTCTGGGCAATTGGGAATGGACAGTAAATGCCACATTCCATGAAACAATTAAAAGAAACATTATATTTGTGTTGTAACGATCACAGGAAAAATGAGCAATCAATACTTGATTTTCATTGCTTGACTTTAAAGCCTAAGACTTTCACAAATTAAAAATAGTTTCTTTAAAAAAATAGCACTGACCTAAAATGGCTGCTTTAATCACCTTACCAGCTCAGGAAACCCAGATGGGATATTTCAAACTGGCTGCATGCAAACTGACAATTTAATCAAGAGATAATGAAATTCAACAAAGAACAATGAACAGTACAGCACAGGAACAGGCCATATGGCCCACCAAGACTGCACCAACACATGATACTATTCTAAACTTTTATTTTACTCATTGTGGGCATCGCGAGCTGGCCAGCATTTATTACCCATACCTAGTTGCCCTTGAGAAGGAGGTAATGAGCTGTCTTCTTGTACTGCTGCATCCACTTGCTGTGGGTTGACCCACAATGCCACTCGGGAGTGAATTCCAGGATTTTGACCTAGTGACAGTGAAGGAATGGTGGTATGTTTCCCAGTCAGGATGGTGAGTGGCTCGGAGGCGAACCTGGAGGTGGTGGTGTTCCCAAATATCTGTTGCCCTTGTCCTTCTAGATGGAAGTGTTCACTGGTTTGAAAGGTGCTGTCTGGGGATTGTTGGTAAATTTCGGTCGTGCATCTTGTAGATAGCACACATTGCTGCTTCTGAGTGTCGGTGGTAGAGGGTGTGGATGTTTCTAGATGTGGTGCCAATCAAGCAGGCTGCTTTTTCCTGGATAGTGACAAACAGTTTGTGTGCTGTTGGAGCTATCTTGAAGATAATACATACTTCTACTACTGAGCATTGGTGTTGGAGGGAGTGGATGCTTGTGGATGTAGTGCCAATCAAGTGGGCTATCTTGCCCAGTACGATTTCAAGCTTCTTGAGCATTGTTGGAGCTGCACCCATCCAGGCAAGTGGAGAATATTCCATCACACTCCTGACTTGTGCCTTGTAGAGGGTGGGCAGGATTTGGGGAGTCAGGAGGTGAGTTACTCGCTGCAATATTTCTAGCCTCTGACCTGCTCTTGTCGCCACTGTGTTTCAGTGGCACATCCAGTTGAGTTTCTGGTCAATGATAATCCCCAGGATGTTTGAAGTTGGAGATTCAGTGATGGTAATGCCATTGAATGTCAAGGGGTGGTGGTGAGATTGTCTCTTATTGGTGATGGTCATAGCCTGGCATTTGTGTGGTGCAAATATTACTTGCCACTTGTCATCCCAAGCCTGAATATTTTCCAGTTCGTGTTGCATTTGAACATGGATTGCTTCAGTATCCGAGGAATTCAGAATAGTGCTGAACATTGTGCAATCACTGGTGAACATCCCCACTTCTGATCTGACGATGGAGAGAAGGTCATTGAGGAAGCAGCTCAAGATTATTGGGCCTAGGACACTATATGAGGAACTCCTTCAGAAATATCCTGGATCTAAGATGACTGACCTCCAACAACGATAACTATGTTCCTATGTGTCAGGTATGACTCCAACCATAGGAGAGTTTGCCTCCTGATGCCTGTTGATTCCAGTTTTGCTAGGGTTCCTTGATGTCACACTCAGTTGAATGCAGCCCTGATGTCAAGGGCTGTTACTCTCACCTGACCTCTGGAATTCATATCTTTTGTCTATATTTGAACCAAGACTGTAAAGAGGTCAGGATCTGAGTGACAGATAACAAACTGTGGAGCTGGATAAACACAGCAGGCCAAGCAGCATCTTAGGAGCACAAAAGCTGACATTTCGGGCCTAGACCCTTCATCAGAAAATGAAGGGTCCAGGCCCGAAACATCAGCTTTTGTGCTCCTAAGATGCTGCTTGGCCTGCTGTGTTCATCCAGCCCCACACTTTGTTTTCTTGGATTCTGCAGCATCTGTAGTTCCCATTATCTCAGGAGCTGAGTGACCCTGGCAGAATCCAAACTGGGAATCACTGAGCAGGTTATTGCTGAGCCGCTGCCACTTGATAGCACTGTTTATGACACTGTCCTTCATTTCACTGATGATCTAAAGTAGATTAATGGGCCAGTAACTGGCCGGGTTGGATGTGTCCTACTTTTTATGCACAGGGCAACCCTGGGCAATTTTCCACATTGTCAGGTAGGTGCCAGTGTTGCAACTGTGTTGGAACAGCTTTCTGGGGGAACAGCAAGTTCTGGAGCAAAAGTCATCAGTACTATTGTCAGAATATTGACAGGGCCCATAGCCTTTGCTGTATCCAATGTCTCCAACCATTTCTTGACGTCACATGGAATGAATCGAACTGGCTGAAGACTGGTATCTGCAATGCTGGGGACCCTTGGAGGAGGCCGAGATGGATCATCCGCTCAGTATGTCTGGATGAAGACTGCTGCAAAAGCTTCAGCTTTATCTTTTGCAATGACGTGCTGGGCTCTTCCATCATTGAGGATGGGGATGTTTCTGCAGCCTTCTTCTCCAGAGAGTTATTTAATCATCCACAACCATTCATGATTGCACAGCTTATATCTGATCCATTGGCTGTGCCATCATTTAGTTCTATCACTTGTTGCTTATGCTGTTTGGCATGCAAGTAGTCCTGCTTAGTGACTTCACCAAGTTCACTCCTCATTCTCAGATATGCCTGGTTCTTCTCCTGGCAAGATCTCTTGCATTGAACATCGTGATCCCCTGGCTTGATGGTAATGGTTGAGGTTGCAGATTGTGCTGGAATGCAATTCTGCTGCTGTTGATGGCCCAGAGCTCCTCATGGATGACCAACCTTGAGTTGCTAGATCTATTCGAAGTTTGTCCAATTTAGCATGGTGATAGTGCCACACAAAGCAATGGAGGTTATTCTCAAAGTGAAAGTGGGACTTTGTCTCCACAAGGACTTTGAGGTGGTCACTTTTACTGATACTGTCATGGAGAGATCATTTGCAGCTGACAGATTGGAAAGGATGAGATCAAGTATGTTTTTCCCTCTGGTTGGTTCCCTCGCCACCTACCACAGACCCAGTCTAGCGCAGCTATGTCCTTTAGGACCTGACCAGCTCAATCAGTAGAACTGCTGGCGAGATATTATTGATAGTGGGCATTAAAAACTCCCCTAGCCAGAGTATATTCTGTGCCCTTGCCATTCTCAATACTTCCTCGATGTGTTACTCAACGCGGAGTGCCGATTCATCAGCTGAGGGAGGGCAGTAACCAGCAGAAAGTTTCCTTATCCATGTTTAACCTGAAGCCATGAGACTTTATGAGGTCCAGGGTCAATGCTGAAGACTAAAAAAACACAAAAGAACTGCGGATGCTGTAAATCAGGAACAAAAACAAAGTTTCTGGAAAAGCTCAACAGGTCTGGCAGCATCTGTGGAGGAGAAAACAGGGTTAACGTTTCGGGTCCGGTGACCCTTCCTCAGAAATGTTGAGCCTTCCTCAGAAATGTTGAGTACTACCAGGGCAGCTCCCTCCCAATTGTATGCCACTGTGTCACCACCTCTGCTGGTCTACCCTGCCGGTGGTTCCGGAAATATCCAGGGATGATGTTGGTGGAGTCTGGGGCATTGCCCATAAGGTATGATTCTGTGCGTATGATCATGTCAGGCTGTTGCTTGATTAGTTTGTGAAACAGCTCTCCCAACCCTGGCACTAGACCCCAGACGTTAGTAAGGAAGACATTTTGCAGGGTCAAGAAGGCAATTTCTGCCATTGACTTACCTGGGGACTAGGTCAATGCCAGATGATCGCTTCTTTCAGACTTTGTAGCAATTGGTACAATTGAAGGACTTGTTAGTCTATTCCACAGGACAAAGTCAGAAGTCACACAACATGAGGTTTTGGTCCAACAGGTTTATTTGGAATCACACAAGATTTCGGAGTGCAGCTTCTTCATCAAGTTCAGTGAGAGAAAAAGGCACATAGACACAGTGTTTGTAGGCAGAGAGATCAAGGGCCAAGTGATCAAAAGATTGTATAATTGGTGTGAGTGGATTGTCAGTTGATGACTTTCTGCACTTTCTGACCGAGAGCGTTATATGATGTGTAATGTGTTTATAAAGTCAATATCAGTACTGTGCTGTCATGACAATCAGGCCATAGGAACATATAAATGGTGACACCTCAGGTCAGACACTGAATTGGAGGTGTGAAGCTTTGTTCAGAATTTGTCTCAAAAGCTGGAATTTATAAGATGCCACAAAGACTGACTGTGACTACAAATTGTGTGTTTGTGAACAAAATAGGATGTATTTTCAAATAAACTGTGTGAGAGTGTGTGTGTGTGTGGGGTGGGGGGGGCACACACGGATGCACTTAAGAGAGTATGTGTGAGAGAGTATGTGTATGAGAGAGTTTGTGTAAGAGAAGGCCTGTGTAAGTGTGTGTAAGTGTGAGAGAGTGTGCATGTATGAGACAGCGTAATAAATAATTCAAAACTGTACAAACTAATTAAGGTAGAGAGATCAAGGTGATGCTGTCAAAACAGGAAAGTAAGGAAGATTTTACAGATACAGAAGTGTGCAAGTACCTGTAGTGTGACACGAACCCAAGATCACAGCTGGTGCCGTTTTCATGGGTACAAAACTTGGCTGTCAGTTTCTGATGAGTGATTCTGCATGGTTCTGTATCTCAGAGACTGCCTTCAAGGGCAAAAACCTGAAGGTCGGAGGCTGAATATCCTCGAATGCTGAAGCGTTCCCTGAGAGGGAGGGAATATCCCTATCTGGTAATTGTTGTGTGGTGTTCATTCATTTGTTGTTGTAGCGTCTGCATGGTTTCGCCAATATACCATGCAATGGGGTATCCTTGCCTACAGCGTACGAGATAGACAACTTTGGCAGACTCACATGAATATCTGCCATGCACATGGCGGGTAGTGTTCCCAGTGTGATGGTAGTGTCCATGTCGATGATCTGACATGTCTTGTAGAGGTTGCCATGACATTGTTGTATAGCGTTGTGATCGATCTTATCCTGAGGGCTGCAAACAACGGTCTGTTTAAGGTTTGGTGGTTGTTTGAAGGTGAGAAGTGGGAGACATGTGAACGATCTTGGCAAGGTGCTCATTGTCATCGATGACATGTTGAAGTCTAAGAAGAGCATGGTGTATTTTCTCCGCTCTGGGGAAGTATTAGACAACGAGGGCTACTCTATTGGTCCTATCCTGTGTCTGTCTTCTGAGGAGGTTATTATGGTTTTTCCCTGTGGCATGTTGGAACTAACAAACAATGAGTTGAGCATCGTAACGTGTTCTAATGAGGGTATTTTTCAAAACCTTCAGACGTCCTCCTCATCTGAGCAGATCCGGTGCATGCACAGGTCTGTCCGCATGGGTTGGCTTCTTTAACACGTTTAAGGTGGAAGATAGAGTACTGCAGCATTGTGAGGTTATCTGTGGGCTTGTGGTGGTGATGTACTGACATGTACATCCTTGATGGAGATGCATGCATCGAAGAATGATTTCTTTATTCATTTAAAGGATGAGGGCATTGCTGGCCGGGCAGCATTTATTGCCCATTCCTAATCGCCCAGAGGGCAGTTGAGAATCAACCACATTGCTTTGGGTCTGCAGTCACATGTAAGCCAGACCGGGTGAGGATGGCAGTTTCCTTCCCTAAAGGGCATTAGTGAGACTGAAGAGTAGCCCATGTTAAGTCTGATGGTGGGATGAAACTTGATATCGCTATGTAGTCGCTTCAGTGATTCTGGCATATAGCATTGGTCAGAGGTCATGCGCAGTAAGGAAGTCTTACTCAAACATGTGAATGAAAATGTTGGCATACTGGGGTGCAGATTTGGTCCTCATGGCTGTTCCATGTGTCTGGATGAAGAATTGGTTGTCCAAGGTGAAGATGTTGTGGTCGAGGATGAAGTGGATGAGTTGTAGGATGGCATCTGGAAATTGGCAGCTGTTGGCATTGAGTACTAAGGCTGTTACAGCGATGCCATTGTCATAGGAGTTGGTGTACGGTGCTGAAATATCCATTGTGGCGAGGAATGTTCCTGGTTCAACTGGTCTGTGGGAGCTGAGTTTCTGTGAGAAATCTGTAGTTTTGTGACATAAGCTGGGGTTCCTTGTACTATGGATTCAAGATGCCCTTGGCATAGCCAGAGAGATCCTCACAGGGTCTCACTGCCTGAAACTTTGGGACATCCAGGTGTGTTGCCTGTGTGTATCTTTGGAAGGCAGTAAAAGTCTCCTATGCCAGAGGAATGCAGGTTGACAGTGCATAGGATACTCTGAAGAACTGGATCAAAAGTCTTGATCAGTCTGTTGAGGTGACAGGTGTGTTCTATGGTTGGGTCGGCAGGCATTTGTCTGTAGTGTTCCTGGCTGCTCAGTTGTCAGTACACTTCTTTGCAGTAGTCCATTCTCTTTTGTATGATGATGGCTCCTCCTTTGTCTGCCGGTTTGATGACAATATTGCGTTTGGCCTTGAGAGTCTGGATGGCATTGTGTTATGCGTGGGTGACGTTCTGCACTATCTTATGAGTGCAGCTGATGAATCTAGTGTTAATGCATCTCCTGATAATTTGCGCATACATATTGAGCCTAGGGCAGCGGCCTTCTGGGGTCCAATTCGACTCTTTCTTTGTTCGCTGCGCCATAGATTTCTCTGATGACTGTTCTGGTTTGTTAATTGTGTCACTGAGCTCACTGCTGACATCTTGGGGTTTGTGGAAAAACTCCCGGAGCTTCATTCACCTGATGAATTCCTCTGTATCTGCTGACAAACCAATGGGGTCCACTTTGGTAGTGGCGCAGGAATTAAGCCTTTGGCTGGGAACTTCAATTTCGTCCACTTGAAGGGTGTGGTCAGGTAAGTTGATGATGGATTTCCTTGTGGTGGTACCACTTTCAACTGTGGTACCAGGGGAGACTGCTGATGGTGATGCCGAGGTTCTCTAGTTTCTTGCTCTTTCTGTGCATGTAGGTGGTGTAGTTCCATTGCCTTGTCTGCTTGGGAGTTTCTCGTAATTGTTCTGCTGTATCTTGAGCACGAGCTGAGAATATGGGTTCTATCCCGATTTCAAGGTTGCAGCACCTGCTGTAGAGTTGGTGTATGAGATGATTGAGGAGTTTGCAAGAGGTGCAAAGGCAGAGTCTCTCAGCATATTCTGAGTTGTAGGTTGACTTGATGAGTTTGTGATCCGTAGTCATTTCGGGATCTCCTCAGCTTTCTTGAATTTCTGTAGAACTTAATGTATGTGTCAATATGCACGATCTTCTTAGAGGTTCTCTCCACTTTGAACCAGCAGTTTGTGATGTCAATGATGTGGAGGTGCCAGTGTTGGACTGGGGTGAACGTCTGACTTTGTCCACCCCAAATGAAAACTGGCACCTCCACATCATTTCAGAGGACAGCAGAGAGTCAACTACATTGCTGTGGGTCTGGACTCACCAGACTAGGTATGGAGGGTCAGACCCGTTAAGGATGGCAGATTTCCTTCCTTGATGGGCATTAGTGAACCAGATGGGTTTTTCCAACAATCAACAATGATTTCATGGGCATCTGAAAACTAAGGTGTTTTGCCTCTATGTGGTTCAATTCACTCCATTGCCAGCCTATTCACAAATTTGTCAATATACCTCTTAAATGTTGCTATTGTATCTGCCTCCTCCACCTTCTCCGGCAGCCCATTCCAGGTGCTTACCATCTACTTACCATGCTTCCCATATCTCCTTTAAACTTCTCTACTTTTAACTTACACCTACGTCCCCTAGTAATTCATGTCTCAATCCTGGGAAAATCCTGGCTATCCATTCTATCCATGACTGTCATAATTTTGTAAACTTCTACTGGGCAATCCCCCGTCCTTTCATTTTCAAGTGAGAACAAACCAAGTTTGTCTATCTCTCCTCATGACTCAGTGAGAAATCAAGAAAGTTGCATCTCTTGTTTTCCTCACATTTGTGTGATAAATATACATAATGAGAGATAAAAGGTTGCCTACAATAATCCAGTTTGAAATTAAATAACGACACAGATACCAGAATCTGCAAAGGGCGGTATATCGGCTTGGAACACTAATGTAAAGAGAAAGTAACATGGATTGCCATTGCAAACATACTGAAAGCTCTTTTCTCCTACCTGTCTCAATCTCTCACAAGCTCTAAAATTAACTGAGGCAAAAGAACTTGCAAACACCACCATTCACTGATTAATCAAGTTTCTAAATTTTTGAGTTTCTAGTTTCTATATTGATAAATTTCAAGTAGAGGGAAGTGATCAGAGATAATGGGAACTGCAGATGCTGGAGAATCCAAGATAACAAAGTGTGAAGCTGGATGAACACATGCTGCTTGGCCTGTTCTCAGGACCACAAAAGCTGACGTTTTGGGCCTAGACCCTTCATCAGAAAAGGGCGATGGGGAGAGGATTCTGAAATAAATAGGGAAAGAGGGGAAGGCGGACTGAAGATGGATAGAGGAGAAGATAGGTGGAGAGGAGAGTATAGGTGGGGAGGTAGGGAGGGGATAGGTCAGTCTGGGGAGGACGGAAAGGTCAACGGGGCGGGATGAGGTTAGTAGTTAGGAAATGGAGGTGCGGCTTGAGGTGGGAGGAGGGGATAGGAGAGAGGAAGAACAGGTTAGGCAGGCTGGGACGAGCTGGGTTGGTTTTGGGATGCAGTGCAGGGAGGGGAGATTTTGAAGTTGGTGAAATCCACACTGGAAGTGATGTCTTGATGCAATTATACAGAGCCTTAGTGAGGCCATACTTGGAATACTGCATGCAGTTTTGGTCTCCTTATCTGAGAAACATTGCTCTTGCTACAAAGCGTGTGCAGCAAATGTTTACCAGACAAGCAGCTTCCTGGGATGGCAGGACTGATGGAAGTCTTATATTCACTGGAGTTCAGAAGAATCAAGGGGATCTCATAGAAACCCATAAAATTCCAACTGGACTAGACAGAGGAAGAAGCAGGAAGGATGCTCTCAATAGCAGGGGATTCCAGAACCAGGGTCACAGTCTAAGGATATGAAGTAAACCATTTAGAACTGAGGTGAGGGGTAATTTTTTCACCGAGAGAGTGGTGAGCTTGAGGGATTCACTACACAGAAAGCAGTCGAGGTCAAAACATTGTATGATTTCAAGAAGGCATTGGATATAGCTCAAAGGATCAAAAGGGGAGATGTGAGAACAGGCTATTGAGTTGGATCATCAGCCATGACCATAGTGAATGGCTCAAAGGGTCAAAAGGCCTACACCTGCTCCTTTTTTGTATGTTTCTGAATCCTGATTATCTCTGAACTTTGTCACTCCTGAGGAAATGACAACAGCTGTACCACTGGCACTCAAATTTCACTCTCAAAACTCAGGAATACTGAAAACATTAAACTTCAATCGGTTTTGCCTTCCAGTCTATACTAAACATTCCTCCCAACCCCTTCTCTGTAAGCTTCATTACCTGTGCTAGTATTTTTTCTTATTTGGTTTAACAGGTAATGAAATTCCACTGTCTGTCACCCAAAAAAGCTTCCAATTAATTGGTTGCTTCAGTTAAAACCTACTGATCTACATCAAAATGAATTGTGATACCTGTCTGCTAAAAAGAAATATTTATTGTGACTGACCAAGAGGGTGTTGAAAATAAGGAAACTGATTACCATTCCTTACCTCGTAACAGCCATACTTTAACTTTGCTGCAGGTTGTTTTTAAATTGAGACACTGAAAACTATAAGGGAATATACACAAGCTTATGCAAATTGATTAGTTTACAGACTGCTCTGAGACACATGGCTGTGTCGCATTTTTCTTCCACCAAAACATTCACAGAAATCTTCCAGTCTCAATGTTCTTTTGTCCCCTTCTGAACTTAATGGGAACCCATATGAGCCTGTGAGGAATAAATAGAAGGAATAATAGGGTCAGGCTTTGCAGCACAGTGGTAGTGTCTCTACCTTTGAGCCAGAAGGCCCAGGTTTAAGTACTACCATTCCCCTCTCCTCCCTTGTCAGCCTTCTGCAGGGACCATTCCATCCGGGACACCTTATTCTACTCCTTCCTTACTCCCAATACCTCTGCCATACCCCCATGGCACCTTCCCTGGAAACCACAGAAGGTGTAACACCTGCCCATTTACTCCCTCCTCAGTATCCAAGGTCCCAGACACACCTTCCAAGTGAATCAGTGATGTATCTGCACATCCTCAATCTAAGCTACTGTATTCACTGCTCACATGTGGTGTCTTCCACGCTGGAGCAATGAAACACAGACTGGGTGACCACTTTGTTGAAGACCACCTCTCTGCGTGTGTAAATGACCCAGTGTTTCCGGTTGCCTGCCTCTCCAACACCACCACCGTGTTCCCATGCCGACATTTCTGTCTCTGGCCTGCTGCAGTTCTCCAGTGAAGCTCAACACAACCTGCAGGAACACCATTTCATCTTCTAGCTCAGTACCTTACAGCTGTCAGGACCCAATGCTGAGTTGAATAATCTCACAGGGTGAACTCCCTCCTCCATGTTCATTATCCTCCTACCACATTCCCAGCTCCTGGCCCGTTTCCATTGCTCCCGGTACAGCCAAACCATTTTCAACTGTTCAAACTTTCTATTAGCACCCTGCCCAGCATTTCTCTCTCTCTCACACTTAACATCAGTGATCTCTTTACTTCATTTTTTTTTCTCTTCTTCTGGGCACCCATCGATTCGACTCCTCAATTAACGTTGCAGCCAGGATTATCAGGCGGTAATGTGTCCTGTACACCACATGATGGCACCAACAGTGGGTGGTGGGGGTGGGAACACATCTCACTGTCTTATTCTAACTGAGCGAGTTTCACAACTTTATCTCAAACACGACGTATCCCAAGAATTGCAGCGTCTTGCTTTTTGTTAATTTGCTTTGCTGGCTCCACTGTTGCCTCCCCTTTTGTCACCGACGATCTCCAATTGGAAAAGAGACTTGCTATAAACTTAGCACTGACAAGTACCCCCTGTCCACTTTCACATCTGTTAGTGATTTGGCAGCTGCCTAGCGGGAGGAGGAAGTAGAAATATTTGAGTTCTAACACGAAGAAGGAGAATTTCAGCTCAAAAGGGCTGACTGAAAATGGGGCTGTTAAAGGCATTTATCTCCATCTGCCTGTTGTCATACGCTGCCAGCAGCCCGGCAGAGATTTCCTTCGGGGGTAAGCAGACATTTTCTTTTAAAAACACGGGCAGAAAATTGACATGTTCGCTTTAATAACCGCGGAGGGAGCTGTCTGCATTTGTGCAGTGAGTGGTTGTGATCTAGAAGGCATTCCAGATTGATCGAACCACACTCGTTAGGAACTCTCACGAAATGAAAAACGTACGTTTCAAAAGAAACCATTTGTAGGGACATGGGGAAAGAACAAGGATATGAGGTATACTACAGAGTTCTTGCAAACAGCAATCAGATTAAATTGCCTCCTTCCGTGCTTTACCGTTTAAGATCAAACAATTGAAGGGGTACAAACAATTTGGTTTCGCTTCTGTGTTTCTTCCACTTCTCTTCAAATGCTGACTAGTTTTGTAACTCAGTACCTCCAACAGCAGACACCCTCTCTGTTCTGCCGAGTCGTCCTTTCAGTGTTTGCCCTGAGATAGTGAATCTGGAGTTTGCACTACACACTCCTGCTTCAGCCATTTCCACCGACGCTCTGCCATTTTGCTTCCATTCTAAGTGAAACTAGGAAGCGGGCTTCTGGAATTAAGTCTTAGTGGTCCAGAGAGTAGCATATTCTACTTTACATGCAAGAGTCATGGGTTCAAGTTTCACTCCAAAGGGTTGGGCACAAGATTCAGGATGCCAGTCCAGTGCAGTATCAAGGGGCTGTTGCGTTGCTATGTCTTGGAGAGGTTGTTAAACTGAGGTTCCATCAGGCCTCTTGTATAAATAATTCAATGGCATTCTTTTAAAGATGGGCATAGGAGGAGTTCTTGGAATCTGGTCCAACAGAAAAGTCACAGTCTTTGAGAAGTACAGCACGGAGACAGACTCTTCAGTCCAACTCATCCATGCTGACCACATGTCCTAAATTAATCTCGTCGCATTTGGCCCATACCCCTCTAAACCCTTCCTATTCATATACCCATGCAGATGCCTTTTGAATGTTTTTAATTGTACCATCCTCAACCACTTCCTCTGGCATTTCATTCTATGAAAATGTTGTCCCTTGGGTCCTTTTCAATCTTTCTCCTCTCACCTTAAACCTTTGCCCTCTAGTTTTGGACTCCCCTACTGTGGGGAAAAGACCTTGACTATTCACCCTGTCTATGCCCCTCATGATTTTGTAAACGTCTATAAGATCACTCCTTCACATCCAAAGCTCCAGTGAAAATTGCCCCAGTCTATTCAGCCTCTCTCTAAAGCTCAAACCCTAGCAACATCCTTGTAAATCTTTTCTGAACCCTTTCACGTTTCGCAACATCTTTTCCAAAGCAAGGAGACATTGAACAGAACCAAATACAATTCCCTAAGAATGGCCTAACCAATGTCCTCTACAGCCACAACATGACCTCCTAAATCTAAATGGTTCAATGTACTAACCAATAAAGGCATGTTGCAAATGCCTTCTTCACTATCCCGTCTGCTTGCAACTCCACTTTCAAGGAACCATGCATCTGCACCCCAAAGTCTCTTTGTTCAGCAATATTCCCCAGATCCTTGCCATTAACTGTATACGTCCTGCCCTGAATTGCCCTATCAAAATGCAGCATGTCATATTTATCTAAATTAAACTCTCTGTCACACTTCGGCCAATCGGCCCATCTGATTAAGGTCCCATTGTACACTGAGGCAATATTCTTAGCTGTCCACTACACTACCAATTTTGGTGCAATCTGGAAATTTACTAAACATACCTCCTATATTCACATCCAAATCATTTTTATAAATGCCAAAAAGCAGTGGACTCAGCACTGATCCCTGCAGTACGTTGGTCATAGACATCCAGTCCAAAAACAACCCTTTACCACCACCCTCTGTCTCCTACCTCCCTGCTGATTTTGTATCCAAATGGCTAGTTCTCCCCGTATTCCATGTAATCCAACCTAGTTAACCAGTCTACTGTGCAAAACCTTGTCAAACCTTCATCAATCTTCTTTACTACTTCAAAAAGCCTCAATCAAATTGGTAAGAAACTATTGCCCCCGCATAAAGCCATGTTGACTGTCCCTAATCAGTCTGTGCCTTTCCAAATACATGTAAATCTGTCCGTCAGAATCCTCTTCCAACAACCTGCCCACGGCTGATATCAGGCTCACTGGTCTGTAGTTCCCTGGCTTTTCCTTACCAGCTTGCTTAAATAATGGCACCACATTAGCTAACCCCCATTCTTCTGGCATCTCACCTGTGGCTATTGATACAAATATCTCAGCAAGGGGCTCAAAAATCATTTCCCTAGCTTCCCATAAATTGGGTGCCCCTGATCTGTTCCCAGGGATTTATTCACCGTTTTGCATTTTAAGATGTCCAGCTTCACCTCCTCTGTAATGTGGGCACTTTTCAAGACATCACTATTTATTTCCCTAAGTTCTCTAGCTTCCATATCCTTCGCCACAATAAACATGGATCTAAAATACTCATTTAGATCGCACCCATGTCATGTAGGCAGCTTTGCTGATCTTTACAGGGCCCTATTCTCTTCCTAGTTACTCTTATGTCCTTAATATAGTTGTAGAATCCTTTTGAATTTTCCTTTAACCCTGTTTGCCAATCTCATGTCCCCTTTTTGTCCTCCTGATTTCCCTCTTAAGTATAGTCCTAATGCCTTGTACTTCTGTATGGATTCATTTGATCCCGGCTGTTTGTATCTGACATGTTTCCTTCTTTTACTTGACCAGAATCACAATTTCTTCAGTCATCCAGCATTTCCTCTATCTACCAGCCTTGCCCTTCATCCCTCAACTGATATGAATTGATTCCTTTGTCAATATCACACCGTAGTTTGTTAGGGTCTTGGCCTGTGCGAATTGGATATCACATTTCTTGCAAAAAATGATTTAAAAGGCAACTTAGAAATGTTTCATTGGTTGTAAAGTAGTTTGGGATGTCCTAATGTTGGGAAGGCACTCTTTAAATGCATTTTCTATATGTGCCTGCTTTACTCTCAATTATCAATTCAAACTCCAGTCTAACTTATCTTTCATACCTTTGATTTTGTACTTAGCTTTGACTGTTGCCGCCACTCAGAAATCTGGGAAATGGGTCTCTCTCTGTCTCTCTCTCTCTCTCTCTCTCGTCTGTCTCTCTCGCTTTCTGCCCCCTCACTTCCTTCCACTTGCTGAGATTCTCCTGGGGTATATTTATCTCGGACACCATTGGCAGGGGCGCACTTTGATATTCCTCTTTGCCTTTCATTTGTGACAGAACAGAGATCCATGCTGGATATATGAATATCACAGGATGAAAGCAGGGAGCCCATTGTCAGATGAATGAGAAGGCCTTCACTGCCACTGACATTTGGCTGTTAACATTTCTTGGCTATGGCAGCAATAGGGAGACCACAGCTGCCATAATTTTCTTTGTGAGGTTGGGTGTTATTAGACTGTGCCATGACAACCCTCATAATGCAATAGCTTTGTCACACCACCTCCTGGAAGGTCACAGGAACACAAGAGCTAGGAGCAGGAGTAGGTCATTTGGCCACTCAAATCTGCTGCCTTATTGAATAACATCATGGCTGATCTGGTTGTGATCTCAATTCTACTTGTCTGCCTCTCCATGACCCTTGACTCCCAAACTTATCAAAAATAAGCCAAATTCAGCCTGGAGTAAATTCAACAACCCAGTCTCCACCGCTTTCTGGGGGTAGAGGATTCCTCAGACAAGTGATTCACTGTGAAAAAGACATTCTCCTCATCTCCATCACACAACAAGGCTTCTTAAACTATGTCCCTTAGTTCTAAGCTCCCCCATATGATGAAATAGCCACCCAATAGTCACCCTTTTCCTGATGAAGTGATGGATGCAAGAACAATTACAACATTTAAAAGACATTTGGAAACGTACATGAATAGGAAAGGTTTGGAGGGATATGGGCCGTGTCTAGGCAGGTGGGACTAGTTTAGTTTGGGATTATGTTTGGCATCAACTGGTTAGATCAAAGGGTCTGTCTCTGTGTTGTATGTCTCTATGACTATGAAATCTGCAAAGGATCTTGTGTTTCAACAAAATCACCTCTCATTCTTCTAAATTCCAATTGCTTTAGGCACAACTTGGTCAACCTTTCTTCATAGAATGAGCCCTTTATCCCAGGAATCAGTTGATTGAACCTGTTCTGAACTATTTCTAAAACATATCTATGCTTGTTAAATAAGGAAGCCAAACCTGCACGTAGTGCTCAGGATATGGTCTATCAATGCCAAGTCCAGAGGAGCAACAAAGTTTTAGTTACTCTTGTTTAAATGATTGTCACACTCTTACTAAGATTTGTTATGTTACTACTTCACTTTCTTTCACATTCTGCTTTCTCCATTTTCTTGTCATTCTCTGCTGGCTCTTACAATTTATCCAAGCTTCTGACCTATTGCAGTTCTTTGTCAGTTTGCGCAGTGTTTCATTCAATTAGATTCAAATTTTAACTTTTACTTAGCCACAGATGGTGCATCCATCTTAAAGTATCTTTCTTTTTCACTGGAACAAACCTTTGCTCGGAATAATTAAATGTTTCCTTTAAAAGTCTGTCATTGCATCTCTGCTGTTTCCCTTTTAATCTAGTTTCCCAGATCACTTTAGCTGTGTGCACACATAGTGGCCATTTGGGACAACAATGTTTGGGTGAATATTGTTCAATATGAGACAGTATTGAAGAGAACGTCAAAAGTCCAGTGCTATAGGAAACAAAAGAAACTTGTCAAAATATATTCACTGCCAATAATTTCCTTTCTTGCTTGTTTTTCAGAGATAAGTTCTTTCAAGGAATGGATGATAACGGTAAGTATTTCTTTTACAAATTTTGGGTTCTCAAGAAGGGTCACTGGACCCGAAACATTAATTTTCTCCACAGATTCTGCCAGACCTGCTGAGATTTTCAAGCAATTTCTGTTTGTGTTTCAGATTTTCAACATCTGCAGTTCTTTTTATGTAAATACTTCTGTCCAGACGGACCTTCCTTTGCTTCTATCACATATGTTCTGTTTGTCAATACAGGGTCACTCAATATTTTTCTCCGTCTCCTCTTAAAATTTCCCAGTGAGGTTACTAGAACGTGCTGCCCATCAGGGGACACTCTGGTAGCTGTTGAGCATGGACCAGTTCCTCCAATAGGATGTCAAAGCAAAGACCACACAAATAGGAGGCAGGAAAGTCTTCAGAATGGAGAGTGAACCAGGAGAAAGGGCTGAGAGATTGTGATTCTGACCCTTAAACTTTCCATAGTCCTGGAAAGTATTGGGAACATTTTTTGGAAAAAAAAGTAACAGAAGTAAGCTGTTCAGCCCCTCATGCTTGTCCCTTCATTCAACAAGATCATGGCTGATTTGCCCCATGGGTGGAAACATCTTCTCAACATATCTAAAAGCCCCTCAGAATCCTGTATCTTTCAAGAAGATCTCCTGTTATCATTCTAAACTCTAATGAATAAAAGCCTAATCTGTTTAACCATTCTTGATAAGACAATATCTTCATCTCCGGAATCAGCCTGGTTAATCTCTTTTGAAGAGTCTCCAATGCATCTTCCATTTAACCTATGGGGACTCAAGTACTCCAGGTTTGGCCCCGTCACGACCTTGTCCAGTTGTAACAAGTACTTTTTTTTTTAAAAACTCCAACTTGGCTTGCAATAGAGGCAAAAATTCCATTTGCTGCATTAATTACACACTGCAATTGCATGTGAACCTTTTGTTTCCCACACAAAAATACCAATATCCCTCTTTGCTGCACTTTTTTGCAATCTCTCCATTTAAATAATTGTCTGCCTTTTGACCCAGTTTTTTTTCTTATCAACCTGTTCAGAGATGTTATTACACATCTCTGGAGTAGGTGGGATTTGAACTTGGTACCCTGTGCTTTGGTACAGGGGTAGCGACGTGACCTCTTTGTCTGCCTTTTGATTCTTCCTCCCACAGAGGATGAGCTGTAAGTTTCCTACATTAAATTCCACCTGCTAAATTTTTACCCACTCACTCAAACTATACTTTATGCCAATTTACTTTCATAATTTTCATACTGTCTTTAGTAACTTTTCAGTTTTCCGCTGCAGCTTTCTAAAAAGTTCTGATCCTCTGGCTTATTTTTTGCCATTATTTTTAGCCATTTTGCATACCTTAATTTTTAATTGGCAACTGTCCTCGAGCACCTTTGTACCTGTGTGGGGGTGGGGAGGGGTTATTCTCTCATAAAGTCCTTTTAGATTGGAGTTAATTGGTTTGCTGAGTGTTATGAAATACTGCTTATATGTCTGCCATTGCTTATTTACTAATTTTAGTCTATTGGCCTATTTCACAACAAAAACCGAAAGAAGTGTGGAAGCTGTAAATCAGGAACAAACACAAAGTTGCTGGAAAAGCTCATCAGGTCTGGCAGCATTTGTGAAGGGTAAAACTTGGGACTGGTCACTGGACCTGAAGCGTTAACTCTGTTTTTTCCTTCACAGATGCTGCCAGACTTGCTGAGCTTTTCCAGCAACTTTGTTTTTGAGCCTATTTCACAACCTGCTTTAGACAACTCCACCTTCATACCTATGTAATTCCCCTTATTTAAGTTGGGCACACTCATTTGAAACCAAAGTTGCTCCCTAAATTCTATCAAATTGTGATTTTAACTCCTAGAGTATCCTTAATTAAAAGATTTCTCATTAATCTTACCTCATTACATGTTCCTAGATCTAAAATACCCTGTTCTTGAGTAGATTCTGCAATGTACTGATCTAAGAAACAATTCCTGATAACCTCCACAAGTTCATCTTCCATGTTTTCATTGCCCATCTCAATTTTCTTGTCACTATGCAGATCTAAATCACCCATTGTATTTGCACTACCTTTCTAATCATTAATGCCTCCATTATTTCCTGATTCATACTTTTGTCCAACATTGAGGTGGGGGTGGAAGGTATAAAGCAGTCATCTCTGTGACTTCTTTTTCTTTTTTCTATGCAGTCTGCCTCCACATCACAATTATTGCAACTATATCACAACTCACCACCGCAATGATTAGCTCCTTTATTAACAAAGCTAAATCTTCTCATCTTTCACTTTATCTATTCTTGAATATTGAGTTCTCAGTCTTGGTCACCCTACAATACTGTCATGAATAGCTATCAAGTTGGTCTCAGAGTCATAGAGATGAGAAACCGACCCTTTGGTCCAACTTGCCCATGCTGACCAGATATCCTAAATTATTCTAGTCCCATTTGCCTATATTCCTCTAAACTCTTCCTATTCATGTACCCATCCAGACGCCTTTTAAATGTTGTAAATATACTAGCCTCCATCACTTCCTCTGGCGATTCATTTCATGCCAGTCATGCACCACCCTCTGCATGAAAAAGTTCACTCTTGGGTCCCTTTTAAATCTTTCCCCTCACACTTTAAACCTATGTTGTCTAGTTTTGGACTCTCATACCCTAGGTAAAGACCTTGACTATTTACCCTATCCATGCCCGCTTGATTTTGTAAACTTCTATAAGGTCACCCCTCAGCCTCCAATGCTCCAGGGAAAATAGCCCCAGCCTATTCAGCCTGTCCGTACAGCTCATACCCTCCTATCCTGGCAACATACTTGTAAGTCTTTTTTGAACCCTTTCAAGTTTCACAACATCATTCCTGTAGCATGGAGACCAGAACTGCATGCAGTATTCCAAAAGTAGACTAACCAATGTCCTGTACAGCCACAACATAACTTCCTGATTCCTATACTCGATGCACTGATCAATAACGCAAGCATACCAAATGCCTTTTCACTATCCTGTCTACCGTGCAAGTCTATTTTCAAGGAACTATGAATTTGCATTCCATGGTCTTTTTATTTTTCAGCAACACTCCCCAGGACCTTACCATTAAGTGTATAAAGTCCTGCCTTGATATGCCCTTCCAAAATGGAGCACCTTACATTTATCTAAATTAAACTCTGTCTGCCACTCCTTGGCCCATTAACCCATCTCATCAAGATCCCATTATACCCTGAGGTAACCTTCTTCACTGTCCACTACACCTATTTCTATTCTATCTCTATTTCAATTCTATTTCTACACTATTTCTATGTGTGCTATCAACTAATCTATTCCTTTACAAATGCTGTATGCATTCAGTTAAGATTCTTGGGCTTTGACTTTTTACCATTATTATTTATTCTCGTTGTCATTTTTGCTACACGCATCTCCTTTGTTTCTTGGCCCTTTTTCTGTCACACTTGGATTTTTGTTCACTTCTTTACTACCATGCACCTCTTTTTTGTGTTTTTTTTTATGTATACTCCAAGTTCCAGTATGTTTTTTCTATTTATACATAGAATGTGGCTGTCTCTGGCTAGGCCAGCATTTATTGCCCATCCCTAGTTACCCCTTGAGAAGTTGGTTGTTAGCTGCCTTTTTGAACCACGACAGTTCATGTGCTTTAGGTTGAGCCACAATGTCTTTAGAGAAGCATATTGTTTGACCTAGCAACACAGATTGAATGGCAATATATTTCTAAGTTAGGATGTTCAGTGTCTTGGAGGGCAACTCGCAGGTGGTGGTGTTCTCATGTATCTGCTGCTCTTGTTCCCATAGATGGAAATGCATTGGAAGGTGCTGTCTAAGGATCTTTATACAAGATGCACGGCAGAATTTGAAGATAGCTCAAGTGAATCTAACCCATCCCAACGGAACAGTTCTCTCTTTCACCAGTGCTGATGCCAGTGCTTTGGAATTGAAACCCATTTGTCCCACACTGATCTTTGAGCCATGCATTTACCACTCTAATCTTATTTACTATACACCAATTTCCCCCTGGCTGAGGTAGGAATCTGGACATTACCTTTGTGGCCCTGCTTTTTAATTGAGCTGCTCATAACCCCTCTGCAGAGCCACCTTTTAGGTCCTACCTGTTCCCTTAGTCCTATGTGGCGCAAATAGATCCTTCTCTTTCTACTTCTAATTCCTCTCTAGCCCAGAAAAGATGTCCTGAGCCTGGACATCAGATACACAACTCTGCATTTGGGACTGTCATTGCTGACAGAGAACGGTATCTATTTCTCTAACTATAGAATCCCCTATTGCAACTACATTTGCCTTTTCTCCCAATTACCAAAATGGCTGTTTGGACCATAGTGCTGTGGTCTGTGTTCATTTATTCTTCCTGAAGTCTGTGCCCTCATTCACAATGGGAGCAAGAGCCTTGTAACTATTGGTCAAGGGCACTGGCTGAGGCTGCACCAAAGCTAAACTCTGTATCCTCATACATGCCTGACACACAGTCACACCCTCTTGTCCTTGACCACAATCCAATATTGATGTAATTCATCTAAGGGTTGCGACTGCCTCTTGAAACAGCGTCTGGTACCTCTTGCCTTCAATGATGGGTCAGGTATCTAGAGCTTGCACTCTGGCTCATCAGATGATGTTCCTTTTTCAGGCAACACTTGCTACAAATGTGGTCACTGTGCATCACCTAATGTCCACTACCTCCCATTTACCACAGCTGTAACACATCGCCTGCCAGTCCATCTCTACTATTTAATTCATTAAATTGAGTGCGAAATATTTTTCAAGTGAATTTCTTAAACACACTCTTCAGCTGTAATAACATCTCCTCGTACTTTAAACCACTTGACCAATCCATAAGAGAGTCTGAAAAAATACCCACCAATCACCCTTCTGTTTTCCTACGACATTCTACTTCAGGTCTCACAGATTAGTTGAAAGTGCTCACTGCTGCTGTTTTTTTTCCCTACTGCTGCCCTTACCACACAGATTTGCTCATCTCTTTATGAAGCTGCTCTTACGCTGTTTGAGAAGCTCTTTGTCTTGTTGTATCAGTGGTGTTTTTGAAAATGTTGTCCCTCCACTCTGCTCTAGTTCTCTCTCTCTCTCTAATTACCATACGCTCTGATAAATCTAGTTCTGTATCTGCCACATGATTCTCATCTCAACCGCTTTTCTCAGTGATGCTGACCGCCTGCCTCAGGATTCTGACCTCTCCTGAAGGCTTTTTCTCAGACACTGAGTTGAGATGACAAAGTCTTTGTGTGGGGACTTGAAACTTGGCAAAGTGAGCAAATCAATTTTGTTCTTTCAAGATTTGACAACGTCACCCTTTGTTCCGAGGGAGTCTTGCTCTTTGGAAGAATTGTTAAATTAACATGGTTCCAGTTTCAGCAGACAGTTAGGTGTGAAATATCTCATGATGTTATTGGAAGAGTAGTGATGTTTTTCCAGTCGCCAGTCCATTGCTCCCAGCAAACCAACAACATCCCGAACAAAGCGTTGCTGCTTCAAGAATCTTGAACAGAATAACTGACGGACAGTATTTGTCTGTGAAACAAGTCACGGAAATACAAACTGTGTCCTTGTCAGTGAAGTGCATTGAGTTGGATCTCGAAAGTAAACCAAGAAGCTTTGTCTGTATTGCAAAATAAACTGCTTCCACTGCTAAGAATTGATCATCAGAAAGCACAAATTTAATGTAATTGGCAAAACAGAAACCCAGAAGGGAGTGAGGAAAGTTGTTCGGAAGTAGGGAGTTGGGTGTGATCTGGAATGCACAGTAGCTGCACAAGCAAAAACAGCTTTCACCAGGGAAATGGATAAATACCTAAACAGGGAAAACTGAACACGGCTGTAGGAAAAGAGCAGGAAGCAGTGAACCAATTAGCTTCTTTAAACAGGTGATGTGTTAAACAGCCTCTTTCTATGCTGCAAGATTCTGAATGCTGGAAATCTCTTCTTAACATTTCTCTACCTCACTGATCTCCTTACAGAGACTCTCTTTTTGATCTTTCTCATCAAACCCTTGGTCCTGTGTCTGACTATCTCCTTGCATGGTTTGATGCTATTTGATAATTGCTCCAGTGAAGCACCTTGAAGTAATTTTGTACATTAAAAGTATAATATGAATGTGGGTGTTTGTTGTTGATTCGAGTGAGATTTTACTTATTTTTATCCTTTGCAAACAGCACAAAAAAAACTATGGCCCAGAAGAGTACGATCACAGACTACAGATTTTCATCCAAAACAAGAGAAAGATTGATGTTCACAACAGTGGTCGACACTCTTTTCAAAGTAAGTTCACTTGGGTAGTTTTGCTTTTTAGCCGTCCAGATCAAGGGAAGATAACCTTAAATCAGTGCTAAGCCAGTCAGGGAGTGATGTTGAGAAGCACTCTTCAAAAAAGTGGGCAAGAAACCATTCTAAAAAAGCTGTTGAAGCTTGGATTTAATTGAAAACTTGGAAATCATGTTTCATTGATTCATGTTAAATAGAGGTAGATAGAACAAATGATAGTTGCGATTTAATGGAATGGTGTTACAAACTTGAGAGGCTTCAGATCCTAAATTTCGAAATGGTGTGGAGAACAGAATTTTAAATTAACAACAAAAGGAACAGAAGAACAAGACAAGGCAACTTAGCTCCCCAAACCCATTCTCTCATTCAAAGAGATCATGGCTAATCTGCAATCTAACTCCATGCATCTGACCTTGCCCCATGCTCCTTTCTGCATTGGTTAGCTAAAATCTATCTATATTGAGTTTGGTTTGTAATTCATGCTGTATCAATTACTATTGCAAAAGAGTTCCAAACTGTCCCCAGCTTTTATGTTGAAACGTTTCCTAAATTCACTCCTCAAAGCTCCAGCTGTAATTTTTAGATGATTCCCCAAGTCCCAGACTCTGCAACCAGCAGAAATAATTTCTTGTGATAGACCAGAAGTAAATGATAACATGTTCAGAGTATATGAAAAAATCAGTGATTTGAAGTTGTTCTTCTGTAACCTTACTCCTATACTTTCACTGGAACACCGACAAAGGACTTACACATAATATAGGGTTGTAAACCACCAATATCTGACGTACTGTCTCCTTTTCTGACTCTATGTTGTGCTTTGTTTGAAAGTGCTCCTGTGAATTGCACTTGTTTGGGTAAAAAGTGCTTTGTAAATGAGTTATTATTGTAAGAATGTACAATGCGACTTAACCGTACAGTTTGTGCGTTACATTCATAAAGTGATAATGGGAACTGCAGATGCTGGAGAATCCAAGATAATAAAATGTGAGGCTGGATGAACACAGCAGGCCCAGCAGCATCTCAGGACCACAAAAGCTGACGTTTCGGGCCTAGACCCTTCATCAGAGAGGGGGATGGGGTGAGGGTTCTGGAATAAATAGGGAGAGAGGGGGAAGTGGACCGAAGATGGAGAGATTACAAGAGAGTTGCAGTGGGAGAGAGATTCCCTGAGGTTGGTCCGGAGGGAGGAGGGTAACTTCTTCAGGTTAGGCATCCCTGGAAGAGGCTTCGCAGTGAGGTTAAAATTGTATCAGTGATAATGGGAACTACGTCAGCATTTGTGCTCCTGAGATGCTGCTGGGCCTGCTGTGTTCATCCAGCCTCACATTACAAAGTGGTACCTTTTACTGTAACATCAGTCATCCTTGAATGCCACAATGTGGGAACTGTAATGATTACTGCATTATCTTTTATATTTTACGATATCATCCCTTGATACAAGGACTGAAAGAATCTAAGATTGCTTTTGTTAACTTTTGTTTAACATAGTGGGACTCAACCAGTTTTCTGATTTGACCTTCAATGAATTTAAGTCGCTGTATTTGATGCAAAAACCACAGGTAACCACTTCTTTCAACTGAGAATGCGCTATCTCCCTTTGCGCTATCTTATTCCTGCAGGACCTCTGTACCCCTCACCTGTGCTTTTCTGTTAAAATTCAAACCACCAAAAGCGAAAGGTTAAGGCTGATAATGCGTAGTTTCCCAAAAGTAAAATTCTTAGCAATTGGAAAGCTCAGAAAGTTGGAGAGGCAGGGAACATACAATGATCCCAGTATAAATTAACCTGTTCTACATCCTAGTCCTAGCTCCTGGTGTGTTCGTGATTTCTATAATCCTCTTTAAAAAATGCGATCTCCGTGCTAACACCCTACCTCCTGAGTCAGAAGGTTCTGCATTCAGGTGTCATTAAAGAGATGAGTAACTATCATCCGGCAACATTCCCAGTGCCAGTATAAAGGTAGTGTTGCACTGTCAGAGTTAGGGGTAATGTGTTTAGCTGAGGTCTTGTCTGTCTTCTCAGACATATGTAAGACATACCCCATTGGCGTGAATTGAAGAAGAGCTACTCTTGGACAATTGTCTGTGCGAAATTTGCATGTTCTCCCCATGGCTGCGTGGGTTTTCACTGGCTTCACCGGTTTCCTCCCACAGTCCAAAGACGTGCAGGTTTGGTGGACTGGCCAAGCTAAATTGCCCATAGTGTCCAGGGATGTGTCTATTGTGTGGATTAGCCATTGGAAATGCAGGACTAGGGTAGAGGGGTGGGTCTGGGTGGAATGCTGTACAGAAGGGCAGTGTGGTCTCGTTGGACCAAATGGCCTGCTGCACACTGTAGGGTTTCTATGACTCTAAGATAAGCAAAGTTACGCTGTACCTTGGCCAATATTTATCCCTCAGTTGACACTACACCAGAAAAAAATTGATTATTATCAGAGAATCACAGAATTGCATTGCTCTTTGTGGGAGCTAGATGCTTGTAAACTAGCTGCTATGTTTCCTACACTACAACAATGACTACACTTCATAGATATCTTATTGGCTGTAGACATTGAGAATCTTCAGGCTGTAAAGGCACCAAATGAATTTAAGTCTGTATTTTCTTCTTTCTCAAACACATGCTAGGGTTTGTTCTCTATCTTACTTTCATATTCTTTGGCTATTCATATTCAATGGTGTGGTATTCTGTACCATTTGTTGGAGTTTAGTTCTGCTTTATGTTTGTTCTATTCGAGTCATAGAATCACACAGCATGGAAACAGATCTTTGGTTCCAACCAGTCCATGCTGAACAAAATCCCAAACTAAACTGAACCCACCTGCCTGCTCCTGGTTCATATCCCTTCAAACCTTTCCTTTCATGTACTTATCCAAATGTCTTTTAAATGTTGTAATTCCTCTTGCCTGATTCCTGAGGTATCTTGATTTATTCCAAGTAAAGTAACTAACAAAGTTTAACAAAGCCTTGAAGCCTGGCAAATGTGTATTTAATACCAGTAAAAAGATTGCTGCAGCTCCTGAAACAAACTTTGGACTCTGGACTCTGCCTCCTTGTCACGAGTGGGAAGCTCTTTAAAACTAACAGAATTATCGAAAGAACACAAGTCAGTGGGTCAGTGAGTTCCTTCAGGTGAACCATTTAGAGAGATAATGAGGCCTTTGTCATGATTTTAAATAAAGTAAGTAAATCATTTAGTTAGAATGGAAAATCCATTTATTGCCTTATGAAACAGTTCATTCTCCACAGTAATGGTAGATATTTATTGAACTGTATTTCATTTCTTTGTGTAGTATTGTATAAAAAGAATTTTAACGGTTTCTTGATTTTAAAATGTTAATAGTGTAAAAGTTGGGCAGGGAGCTCTATCTTGAGTAGCACAAAAGCTTTTAATTGAGTGGTGCCATCAAGCCACAGGAGACTTTGTCTAGGCTAGTATTTCCAGTGCATTAACTGAGAGTGCCAAGCTTTCCAAGGTACCATTTTTCAAGATGTTTAGGCTGTGTTAGCCTGACCTAAAAGATTCCATTGCAACTGTGTCAAAGGGAAGGAGGGCAATATTGCAGTATGGCCAGTTGACATATTTCAGATTGATGACTTGAACAGCACTGGAAAAAGTTAAAGATGTAACAGGCCTTAAACAGCAAAAGTGCCAGAGAAAGGGTAGAAGGAAGGAAAGAACAAAATGGAAGATTTGTTTTGAGGTAGATGGCAGGTGTGATTAAATGACAAAAGTAGTGAGGTGCAAGGAAGTCAGTGATTTTTTTTTGTTTGCTTCTCACAATATCAAGAGATTAGTCTTAGAGCAGTTGTAATGCACAAGAGCTGAACCATTGGCAGCCCCAGCTGGTGCAACAGAGTGGGAACACTGGCTATGATGTGGAATTGTTGAATCTGGCTTTGCGCTCAATGTTTTACAAGCTGATACCCATCTACTATGCTTTCCCAGCAGTAAATGTTTCTGTGATTTACAAAGATTTATTGCAAATTCATAGTGTAGTACCAAAGTCAATTTCCATTTTCCCTTCTGAAATGTTTCCATGTTCAGAAACCAACACCCAACGGGGGAGAACTTGGCTGTTACAGGTATTTTAATCAACTTGTTCAGACATGTCATGACACATCTTCAGCTTAAACCTGGGCCTGCAGTTGTTTGCTTGCTGAGCCAGTAATGACACAAACACAGCTACATTAAGACACTATTTAAATGAGCCATATCACACTGCAACACCACAGAACTCTGGAGAATGGAAGAGGAAGACATACACAAAGTATTGACTGACGACGGATTCCCCAGGAGGTTTCGTCCACAGACGCTGACAAAGTCCAAGGTTAGGGAAACTGCCACTGCACCATAAGACCCCAAACTATTTCATTTCTTTTTATTATTACTTATCTAGTTTTCCTAATCAACCTGTTCAGAGATGTTATTACACTCCTCTGGAGGAGGTGGGACCTGAATCCAGTCCTCCTAGTCCGGGGTAAAGATACTGTGCCACTGTGTGACTGTCTCATCTTACTGTTTTCAAGCAATCAGTTCAGAGTTGTTATTTAAAAATCTCTGGAGCTGGTGAGACTTGAACCCAGAACTACTGGCTCCGAGGTAGGAACACTACCACTACACCACAGGAGTCCACGGTCTCAACTGAAGAGCAAAAGTTCAATCAACTCTGGAAATGATCTGTTTGAGTCTTAAAGGAATCTACATTTCTAACTCTTGACAGAGAAGGCCCAGTCAAAAGATGAGGAGCTGATCCTTTAGCTTGTATTGAGCTGCAGTGGTTCAGCGAGAAGAGAGAAGGGTCAGAATGTTTGAGACACAATCAAAATGGCAAGCAATCAGATGCTCAGCAAGATGATCAATGTGCAGAGAATACCATATACTAAAATTAAAGAAATAAATCCAATTTGCTATTTGAGGCACTGAACAGTAGGAAGAGAGCAAGAGCAGATGTTGTGGGAATTGGAGGAGATGGTGAGATGACAGAAGGGTGGTCCTGGGTGTGAGGATTGTAACAAGATCAGCCAGATGGACCCTCCTACAATGAGTTCTCTGGGCCTGTTATTCTGGTCCAATCGGAGAATCCTGGCTGACAGATATAAGCAGGAGTGTCAGCCTTCCTGTTCACTCTGGAAGCTAGATCAGTGTCTAGGGCTTCTCATGCCTAAAAATAGGGTAATCTGGTGATGGAATACTGGCCTCTGTGGATTTATTTCGCAGGCTGCTATGAAGGGTTGCTCTGAAGCATCTCTTCACTTGCTGCATGTCAGTTGACAAATTGTTCTCCAGATGTATCCTGAGTAAAAAAGAGACTAAGACCATTTACAGCTCTGTCCCATTTGAGGAAAAAATACTACAATCTACATCACTATAGTTCTCAGTTTAAATGTTTTTAAATATTCCTCTTTCACAACAGAACTGCTCAGCCACAAAAGGGAACCATTACAGCAGTGCAGAGATATTGCCCGAGAATGTAGACTGGAGGAAAAGAGGAAATTACGTCACTCCTGTGAAGAATCAGGTAAAGCTGACTGACCTATAATGTAAGGACTGTGCCTCCTTTAGTTTTTTTTTTAAAAGCTATGGACTGAAAATGAAAACTGTTTTGAGTTCAATGTTTTGAAGGTACTACAGGTTTTGATTAGCAAGTAACCTGACACCCATGCAGGCATGTAAATAGCTGATGGAACAAATAGTATTAATGTTTAGAGATAACCAGGTGTACAGCTGGATGAACACAGCAGGCCAAGCAGCATCAGAGGAGCAGGAAAGCTGACATTTCAGGTCAGGACCCTTATTCAGATAATCTGAATCAGCTTTCCTGCTCTGATGCTGCTTGGCCTGCTGTGTTCGTCCGGCTCTACACCTTGTTATCTCAGATTCTCCAGCATTGGCAGTTCCTGCTATCTCAGTATTAATGTTTAGTTGTAGATGAATTGGGGCCAAATGTAATTCTGATTAGCAACAAGAAGTTGATTTAATTTATGGACTAGTGACCATGTTTTCAATGACAGATCTTTTTTCCTGGCAACAACTGTTTGATTATTACGTAACTGAGCAGCTTGGAGCTGTGGAAAAAGCTACAGGGAGACAAAAGTGAAACATAACATGTGTTCACCCCTTCCCCTGGTTTAGGAACATTTCCTCTCTTTCCTGCTGTCAAGACTCTTGTAAACCTGAAACAAATGGGTTTATCTCTCCTGTAGCAGTTATTGTAAGCTGAGTTTTAACTGACAAGTCAGAGACCTTCTTTTGAGTGAACTATCACTTTTATGTCTCTTACAAACTGAAGCATCTGGAGAAAGGTGACTGTCCAATATGAAAGTCAGAAGAATCATCTCCACACACCAACTTGGAACAAGGACTACTGAACTGTTTCTGGTCTCTCTCCTCCGACCATACTTACTTTACTTGGTCTGCTTGTCTGTGTAGAAAGTGTGGAGAGGGGCATTATATTAAAAGGATTGGAGTTATATTTAGCTATATTCTATATCGATTGTTTATTTGTAGCTAGAACTTAATTACATTTTACAATTCTGGGTCAGTACACAAACCTGGTCTGTACTTCCTATCAGTCTGGGTCTGAAGGCCAGGTAAATTTGAGGAACTTTGTGTCCTTTATAAAAATTGACTCTCTTGTGTGACAACTCGAGGAATAGTGAGGCTCATTTTTCTTTCCCAGTGTGCTACCTCGGTGAGCTGTGACAATAGTCACTCCTCCAAACACAAGGAATACTGATCGAGTGGAAAGCAAAGTTTTCCAGATATTGGAAAACTGAAATAAAAACAAACAATTTCTCAGCAGGTCAGGCAATATCTAGAAAGACAGATGTAGAAGTAATGGGCATGACTTTTAATTTACTGAAAACCCATTGAGTTAGATGAGAATTAAATCTGGTGCATTGTTGGAGATTTTAAGATTTTAAACAATTGCAGAAGCTGGTCATAGTGCAGACAGCACTGTAGCAGACTGAGTTTTGGAGGGCATTGGGCCAAATGGCAGAAGTTGTAGCAAACAATCTAACTTATTACAAGCAAATTCTATTCACTCAAAACAGTGTTTCAACACAATAGTACAGCAACCAGTCTCGAGTCTATTTAAAAAAAGTCTCCGTGAACCTCTGCAAATAGAGCTCGTGATTGAAAATATTTTAATATACTCTGATTTTAAAAACAACTACTTCTCCAGCAAAATCTAGTGAGCTGAGGTTACTCATTCAATGTACACTCTGTGAGAAGGGGGTCCTGAGTATGCTGGATCACTTCATTCCTCCCGAATTATTTCGTTTTTTTTGACTGTTGCATCCACCTAGATGTAGTTAATTTGTGCCTACCTGAGCTGACAGCACCAAATACATTTCCAACTGCCCACACTAGGCTATACAAAGTATCATTGCAAGTTGTCTAGAGAATTCTTAATTATTGCACTAATACCTGTGAATGTGGGGGTCATTTGAGATTGCAGGAATTGAAGGCTATTCAGTCCTTTTAGTATTGGCACATGAACTGGCACCACAGGCTAGAATAGTCCATGGTCTAAGTCACAGTGACTGAGAGGAAATGAGTTGAATTTTATTCAGTGTTTTCCTAAGTACAGGCATTTTGAGTGTATAAACCTGTCCCACATTCATGGAAGACAGAATATTGTGACTGATAATTTCCTTATGCCTTCCATAGTACCGATCTTTCAGGAGATGAAAAAACATCAAGATAATGAGGGTGGAAAATATTCTGAATTATTCTCCGAACTCCTCCTCAGGAGATCACTCAGACCAAGTCTTCCCTATGAAGATACTGATCTTTGATTTTTATATTCTGATGTCTGCATCAGTTGGGAACTCGTCCAGATCCCACTAGAGCTAATCAGCAACACTTTCCACAAGCATGCTACTCAAAGGAAATGTCACCCAATATTCTATTCCTGCTCCTCTTCCATTTAACCTTCAGCATTCCGGTTTCCCCATCACTCCAATTCTGTTTTACACGCAGGCAAGGAAGGAGCTCAAAAATGGTCTGAGGAGAGCCAGGAGGGGGCACGAGAAAGGCTTGGCAGAACGAATTAGGGAGAACACAAAGGCACTTCACACTTATGTGAGGAATAAGAGAATGGTCAAAGAAAGAGTAGGGCCGATCAGGGATAGCATAGGGAATTTGTGTGTGGAGTCTGAGGAGGTAGGGGAAGCCCTAAATGAGTTTTTTGCTTCTGTCTTTACGAAAGAAATGAACTTTGTAGTGAATGAAACCTTTGAAGAGCAGGTGTGCATGCTGGAATGGATAGAGATAGAGGAAGCTGATGTGCTGAAAATTTTGTCAAACATTAAGATTGACAAGTCACCAGGCCCGGACCAGATTTGTACTCGGCTGCTTTGGGAAGCGAGAAATGCAATTGCTTCGCCACTTGCGAAGATCTTTGCATCCTCACTCTCCACTGGAGTCGTACCTGAGGATTGGAGAGAGGCAAATGTAATTCCTCTCTTCAAGAAAGGAAATAGGGAAATCCCCGGCAATTACAGACCAGTAAGTCTCACGTCTGTCGTCTGCAAGGTGTTAGAAAGGATTCTGAGGGATAGGATTTATGACCATCTGGAAGAGCATGGCTTGATCAAATGCAGTCAACACGGCTTTGTGAGGGGCAGGTCATGCCTCACAAACCTTATTGAGTTCTTTGAGGATGTGACTAGAGAAGTTGATGAGGGTCGAGCTGTGGATGTGGTGTATATGGACTTCAGTAAGGCATTTGATAAGGTTCCCCATGGTAGGCTCATTCAGAAGGTCAGGAGGAATGGGATACAGGGGAACTTAGCTGCTTGGATACAGAATTGGCTGGCCAACAGAAGACAGCGAGTGGTAGTAGAGGGAAAATATTCTGCCTGGAAGTCACTGGTGAGTGGGGTTCCACAGGGCTCTGTCCTTGGGCCTCTACTGTTTGTAATTTTTATTAATGACTTGGATGAGGGGATTGAAGGATAGGGCAGCAAGTTTGCAGACAACACAAAGGTCGGAGGTGTCGTTGACAGTGTAGAGGGCTGTTGTAGGCTGCAGCGGGACATTGACAGGATGCAGAGATGGGCTGAGAGGTGGCAGATGGAGTTCAACCTGGATAAATGCGAGGTGATGCATTTTGGAAGGTCGAATTTGAAAGCTGAGTACAGGATTAAGGATAGGATTCTTGGTAGCGTGGAGGAACAGAGGGAGCTTGGTGTGCAGATACATAGATCCCTTAAAATGGCCACCCAAGTGGACAGGGTTGTTAAGAAAGCATATGGTGTTTTGGCTTTCATTAACAGGGGGATTGAGTTTAAGAGTCGTGAGATCTTGTTGCAGCTCTATAAAACTTTGGTTAGACCGCACTTGGAATACTGCGTCCAGTTCTGGTCGCCCTATTATAGGAAAGATGTGGATGCTTTGGAGAGGGTTCAGAGGAGGTTTACCAGGATGCTGCCTGGACTGGAGGGCTTGTCTTATGAAGAGAGGTTGACTGAGCTCGGTCTCTTTTCATTGGAGAAAAGGAGGAGGAGAGGGGACCTAATTGAGGTATACAAGATAATGAGAGGCATAGATAGAGTTGATGGCCAGAGACTATTTCCCAGGGCAGAAATGGCTAGCACGAGGGGTCATAGTTTTAAGCTGGTTGGAGGAAAGTATAGAGGGGATGTCAGAGGTGGGTTCTTTACACAGAGAGTTGAGAGCATGGAATGCATTGCCAGCAGCAGTTGTGGAAGCAAGGTCATTGGGGTCATTTAAGAGACTGCTGGACATGCATATGGTCACAGAAATTTGAGGGTGCATACATGAGGATCAATGTTCGGCACAACATTGTGGGCTGAAGGCCTGTTCTGTGCTGTACTGTTCTATGTTCTATGTTCTAAAACCATAATCTTCTATCAGGAAGAACACCATATATTACTTTACCTGCTACTGACATATGAAAACAATTAACATTCCCACCAATTTTGTTTTGGAGTGAGTAGTTTATTTAAGTCTCTGTCATCTTTAAATTATATTGTATAGCTGCACACTTCTTTTGTAACTTAAAGGAACTGACTTCTGCAGAAGACTGCTTTGGAACTCGTGTTGCTATACAGCAATGCAACTTTCAGGGAGCATCTAAGTCTACGTTGCCTTAACAACAATAGCATTGAGACGTTGTCTTTAACATATTAATTGATTCACAGTGAGAAAAAGAACATTGAGGCAAAGGAGATATTAGGACAGGTGGCCAAAAATTTGGTTAAGTTTTGAGGAGCATCTTCAGGATGGAATGAAAAGTAGGGAGGCAGCAGGATTTGGGGAGGGGGTTCCAGAGCCTGCAACCCAAACAGCTATTAGCACAGGCACCAATGGGAGTAAATGGACACAGCTCCTGAAGTCTAGCTTGGGTGATTGAAGTTCTTTAAGCTTGGAATTGCTCAGTGCTGTTTCTGGATTATGTTCTATACAGGGTAGCTGTGGCAGCTGCTGGACCTTTTCCAGTACTGGATGTTTGGAATCTGTAATTGCTATAAAATCAGGAAAACTTGTCTCACTGGTGAGTGCCACAAAAAACTTTGCTAACCTCTGGAATAACAATTATTACATATGTCTGCTGTAGCAGTTGGAGATGTTGATATTTTTAACCTTTTTCTGTAGGCACAACAACAACTTGTGGACTGTGCTCAGAACTTTAAAAATCATGGATGTGCTGGGTGAGTGATTCAGAGGCACAGTTTCCAGTAAAGGTGTTTGTGTTTGTGTTTGGGTGCTCTTTTTTTTGAGCATGAATAGGAGATGATTCGGGATAAAGTTTGAGATTAATACAATGCTCATTTCACCTTTATTTTGCATTCTCCTCCACACCAGAATAGATTATCCATAATAAATAAATTCTGCTTTAAGCAAAATGTTCATTACATTACAAAATAATAACTTTTATGTTAACAATTCTGTATCTAGCTTCCATTTTACAATATTTTACTTTTTCAGGGGACTGCCAAGTCAAGCCTTTGAATATATTAAGTACAACAATGGACTGGAAAGAGAACAAGATTATCCTTATGAAGGAAAGGTCTGACTTCACAGTTTTTTAAACTGTCCAATAAGAGTAGTGTCTCACTTGCTGGTGCAATGCTTTTTATCACAAGGCTTTCAAGAAATGAACAGAAACTGTTCAAAATGATGACTGACCGAGAACACAAACAATGAACTGGACCCTGACCCACTGGAAGAAATTCCTACTTCTGTCCAAACTAGTCAGAATGGAAAAATTGAAGTAAAATTCAAAACACTGAAAGGTGTGTGCATAAGTATTTTAGGCTAATGAGATCGACTCTATTGAAGTGCCTTACCTTCTGGTGCAATCAGCACAAGCCCACCAGCACTGTTTCCCTTTGTTCATGTAACATAAGTGCCTTTAATTTTTCTTACTTAACACAGCAGGCATAATTACAACACTAATACAAAGTACAGGCCAGTATGAGGGAGATTAAGGGAGACAAGATGACTGTGGCTGATATTCGAAGAAGGGACTTTAATTCCCAAGTTTAGATTTGTGGGAACAACAACTACATTCAGCTGCAGTCTCCATGTGGGTATCAAAGCATTGCCTGTCAACATTAAAATAAACCAAAAGAACTACGGATGCTATAACATAGGAATAAAAACAAAATTGCTGGAAAAGCTCAGCAGGTCTGACACCATCTGAAGAGGGGGAAGAAAAGAGTTAATGTTTCAGGTCTGGTGAGCCTTCCTTGGAACTGAACTAAAATAAACCAATTGGCTTGATACCGAGTAACAAACATCAACTTATGCATATTTTTAGGTTGCAAAGTCCTTAAGAAATTGCATGTTCTTATATCTACTCTATCTTTCATTTGCAACTGTGATTCAGAAAATTGAGATATCATTGGGATTTTTCAGTGAATAAGACTTTCAAATTTGAATGTTGAGAATTAATCATAATATTTTAATTTTAAGGATGCTTGTCAGTAAAAATGAATATTAGAGGTAAAAAACATGTCCCAATGTGAGACACAATCACATCCTTGGAATTAAGAGCCATTGTGTACCAGTTGTGCCTTTCAGACTGGAAGACCTTTTAAACAAAAACTTACTACACCTGGATCTAGCCTAAAGATGGCCTTAATCTCCATATCAATGTCTGAGGGTCAATCAAGGGATTGACAGCAAATATTAACATCAGTAATGTAGAAGCTAGATACTTAGATTATTGCCTGTTTGTCGCATTGTTCTGAGTTTTTTTTTAAATAAGATCTAAACTCCAGGCACTGACCAGAAGGGCATCAGAAGCATTTGCATGTACAGTGGCAGTAAAGTGTACTTTTCCTGATGCCTTTCCAATCAGTGGCAGGAGTTTTGGAAGTAAGAAAATCCTAGATTTCCATCACCTGTGAACTTGAAACATTAAATACGTCTTGTCATCATAAATTCTAATTTTTAACCTGTGCAACTGTATAGAACTTTGGTTAGGCCACATTTGGAATATTGTGTGCAGCTCTGCTTGTTACGCTACCAGAAGGATATTTGGAGAAGGTGCAAAGCAAAGGTTGACCAGGACCTGTTGTTTGGATTGTATTAGCTATGAGGAGAGATTGGACAAACTTGGTTTGTTTTCGCTTGAATGTCAAAGGATGAGGGGCAAAATTATGAAAGGCCTGTTTCTGCACTTATTAGAATCCCCAAACATTTGTGGACTAGACTGGTTCATACAACAACCAACAATGGATACAGGATCACCGAACCTGTGGCTAATATCTGATTTACATATGGACTTGAGTGAAAGAAACTTGCGGACACTTGTGAAATTTACACAACTCATAATTTAAGGATGGATCACAACATACAGACAATGAAGTTTGCAGACCACTCCTATCTATGTCATGAAATGACAAAAGGAGATTTAATATTAATTTGTGGCATGTTGAAGTGAATATCACTATTGATATCTTATTGTACAACAATGCATTTCCAGTCAGAGTGAGTGGACCTCAGTTGTTAGCCTCACAACCTTGTGACTTTTTTCTTGTAACGGAAACTGGCTTCAGCATTTGTAGCTTTTTTTATCTATGAAACTAAGGGGAAAAGCAGAATTCGAAACCATCAAAGCTGAGTCATCAGCTCAAAACCAGCTACAAACTTTTAGGCTGACAAGTATCCTTTCTAACTTCACATTCACTTGAGAACAAATTTCCTGGCAAGTCAATTATAATCATGAAGATGCTGTTATGGCCCACATCAACTCCAGCCTCCCAGTCTGTGTCGATACCCTGCAATCTGCATACCAGCCAAACCAGTCCACAGTAGATGTCACTTCCTTAGTCCTACACATCTCCTGAACATCTGGATAACCAGGACACCTATATCAGACACTTACTCATTGACTACAGCTCTGCCTTCAACACCATAATTCCCTCCAGACTAATTTTGAAATTAAAGACCGAAGTCGTGGCTCCACCCTCTGCAGCTGGATCCTTTAGCTTTGTGACCCACAGATAGCAATCGGTGAAGGTGGACAACTACATCCCCTCAATACTGGAGCCCCCTCCACACCCCTGAGCATGGGTTCACAGCCCTCTACTGTACTTCATGTACACCCACAACTATATCGCCAAATTCTGAGTGAATGCCACCTACATGTTTGATGACACACATCCTACCGCAGTGGTATCAAACAATAAGTCAGAATACAGGAAGGAGACCAAGGACACAGTTTCATGGTGCAGTGATGATAACCTGTCTCACTGTTGGCAAAATGAAAGAACTGATCATTTGGCTTCTAGTGGAAAAGAGGAGAGTATGCCCCTATCTGCATCAACAGAGCTGAGGTGGAGAGGTTGAGTGTGTCAAGATCATAGATCATAGATTCCTACACTGTGGAAACAGGTCCTTCAGCCCAACAAGTCCACACTGACCTCAGAGCATCCCACCCGGACTGTTTGATTTCCCTCCTGCCCCACCACATAACACACCTAATCCACACATCCCTGAACACTGAGCAATTTAGCATGGCCAATCCACCCAACCTGTGCATCCCTGGAATGTGGGAGGAAACCACAGCACCCAGAGGAAACCCATGCAGACGTGGGGAGAATGTGTGGAGTTTACACACAGTCACCCAAGAGTGGAATTGAACCCAGGTCTCTGGCGCTGTGAGGCAGCAGTGCCAACCACTGAGCCACCGTGCCACTGACTAAAACCAACAATCTGTCTGGACTTCCCTTGTAGACCGAGCAGTCAAGAAGGCCATACAATGCCTCGTCTTCCTCAGGTGGCTTAGGAAATTTGGCATGTCCGTAAGGACCTTCACCACCTTTTACAGATGTACCTTAGAAAGTATGCTATCCGGGTGTATAATGGCCTGGTATGGTAATTGCTCTATCCAGGACCGTAAGAAACTACAGAAGGTTGTGCGTGTAGTGGAGTCCGTCACAAAAGCCAGCCCCTGTTCCCAGTTCACGAACTCCATTTATTCCTGTTGTTGTGGAAAGGCTGCCAACATCAAAGACCCCCTCCCAACCCACTAATGCTCTCTCTCAACTTCTGCCATCAGGCAGCAGATACAGAAGCTTGAACACACGCACCAGCAGGTTCAACAAATGCTACTTCCCTGCTGTTACTAAACTGCTGAATGGACTTTCTAGCTTCAAATAATGTTGGTCTTGCTTTGTACACTTCCTGTGTAACCTTGTATGCCTTGCTGTGACTAAGCACTCTATGAACTGTATGTCCTTGCGATGATCTGTCTGTACTGCTCACAAAACAAATCTTTTCACTGTACTTGGATATGTGTGACTGCAAAAAATTTTTAGGGTCAAGTGTGGGATAGTAAACTATCTTCTTTATTTCAAGACTGAAAAATGCCTGCTGCTGAAATTATTATAATTGAAAATTACCACTTTGCTAAAACATGTGCATTTCCCATACAAAACAAATGTTCCGACCTTGACGATATCCAATAACGAAAACTTGAAGGAATGCGTATTAGGGTTAAAAAATTTAATTAAATGTTTAATTTCCGGTACTAGTGAGGTTGAATAGCAGCAATTAAGTCTTTTCATGCAGTTGAAAGTTCAAACTTTGGTCGTAGCTTTTCAATGAGCAGAAAATCTGTCAAACCAATATAATGATGCAGTAATTAATTGTCCTGTTATGAAAATTTGTCTTTTTTTTTGCCTTTCTCTTAGGATGGACCTTGTAGATTCCAGCGGAGCAAAGCTGTTGCATTTGTCAAGGATATAGTCAATATCACTGAAGTAGGTTACAGATCTTTCAGTAACCATGTTATGGTCTGGCATAATAGTGCTTGTTTGATGTTCCCAGCCACTTCTTTTCTAAACCAAATACTGGGCAAAATGCTGGCATGGTGGCAATATCTCTGAACTAGTAATCCAGAGGCCCAGACTAATTCCTTTTTGACATTGGTTCAAATCCTGCTGGTGGACATTTATTCCAGTTATTAAAAATCTGGAGTTGAAAACTAGTGTCAATAATTGTGACCATAAGGCTACTATTGATTGTCATGAAAAGATAAACATCAGGTTCATGCAAAGTTTTTATGAACCTTACCAGTTTAGATTCCAGACCACAGCCATATGATTGACTCTTCACTGTTCTCTGAATTGCCTGGCAAGCCACTTTGTTCAAGGCCAATTAAGGAATGGGTAGTGAATGTTGGTTCTGTCAATGATTTCCACATCCCACAAAATGACAAATGAAACAAACTACAGAAATAAGTTATAAAAACTTAAGCACATACAAATAGGATCAAATTTTTTGATTTTATTCTGAAATGATTAGAACCAATTAATTTTGAATTGCAATTCTGACTTGAGTCTCAAAACACACTAAGAATGCTGCACTCATTGCTCACCACTGAGAAAGTATAATTGATCTAATACTCTGTTTGTTCTGTAGTATGATGAAGCTGGAATGGTGGATGCTGTGGCAAGACTGAACCCAGTCAGTTTTGCTTTTGAAGTGACTGATGACTTTTTATTTTACACAAAAGGTGTTTATTCCAAGTAAGTGCTCGATTTTTCAAGACGGTAGCTCAATACCACCATGGGCAATGAGTAATTTGCAATAAATTTTGGTCCTGGCTACAATGTCAAAATTTGATGAACATGTTGAAAAATTAACATCTTTATACTCCAGATTTGATTTCAGAAAGGGCCTATTTGGGATGTGAACATAATTGAGTTCCTCCATGCTGGAGAGTGGGAAGGAGTAAGAGAACAGGCAATCGAGAGCCAAAGAAGTATTTTTGTCATGTTATTGCTGTAGCTCCCACAAACGGTATTATGAAAATGGTCAGAATTTTTTTAGTGATATCGGATGATGGATGAATATTGGCCCAGGATACTTGGAGATCTCCAAAACTATTCTTCAGAGTAGTGGCCGTGGGATTATGACCATCTTTATAGGCCAGACAAGGCTTTGGTTTAACATTGAACTGAAAGGTGTCCTCAATGCCCTCTAATAGTCCACGGACAGCATATTTCTTCCAAAGATTCACATCAAACAGGTTGTGCTCTAAGTTTCAATACCATTGTTCACTTTGAGAACAGGTGATTAGCCTGACTCTCAACTCCCTAAGAGGAAAACAAGCTTGCTGTGATGGAATAGCTACCATTTCATTCAAATAGGACACAACACCACCAACCCCCACCCCACAAAACCTGTCCACCCTGTATTCAGACATTAGAACTCTTGCCTCCATTCATCATGAGTGAAGATGGTAACATATAATCTTCTGATTCACAGACTAACCCATAGTGATGGTTCACTCCACTAATGAACCAGAACAAAGTCTAGATGGAATAATTGCTATAATTACAGTTTGCATGCATGACTCCTTCTCAAAATGACAGAAAGATTAAAGTTGTAGGACTGAAGCTCCAAGGAACACCAATGTGATAGAGTGGGACTCAACTGTGCAAATGATCCTTATCCCAAGATGCAGATAACAGGGTTGTTAGCACAGTATCATCTACATACATAGTGCTCACTCTGACTGACTGAGGCCTGGAACGTCAAAGGAGATCATGGTATCTGTCATGAGTCGTTGGACAGTTTGCTTGATTCTTCTGAGTCAAGACGCTATGGTTTTGAGTCCCTTCTAGAGACTTGAGCAGATAATTTTGGCTGAACATCCCAGTGCAGTACAGTGGCAATGCTAGTGTAAATGATTTAGGTGGAACATTAAACTGGGGCCCTATCTGGCCTGTCAGATGCATGGAATAAGCCTTGGGGCCCCTTTTGAAATAAAGTAGGGTAAATTGTCCTGGCCAACATTTATCCCATAATGTTTATCACTAAAGCTAGTTGCTTGTGGAGGCTTGCTGTGTACATAGTGGTTGTTTCATTTATTACAATGACTGCACTCCAAAAGTATTTTCTTGATTTTAAAGTGTACTGCGACTTCCTTAGGTTCTATCTCAATGCTAGTGTTTAGCTCTCATTTTGCTGTACCATAGGGAGTTTAGTTCAGAGAGCTTTACCGGCATAAAGCAGTTGGAAAAGTGACAGCACCTTATGGATCTGCCAGGTTGACTTTGCTTGTTACTGATCTTCAAAATTGGTGACCCAGTCTGACCATCATTTTGAGAGTTTTTAACTGAACCTGTAGCAAAATCTCTGTTCTCGGCAAGTCCAATGGATCAATCAGAAGGCCCAGTGTATGGGATTCTTTGGAAAATCCTAGAAGCCCCTACCCTGACATGTTCCTTCATTGCTGCTTATATCAGACATTAGGAACGGATGTAGAATATTTAGTCCCTTGTGCCTGTTCTGATGTTCAATGGCTGAAGTGTGATCTAATTTTTAACCATCTTTATCCATTATTCCTTCATTACTTTGGTTAACAAAAATCTGTTAATCAGTTTTAAATTTAATAAGTGATGTAACATCTGTTACAGAGGGGAGTTGCAAAATTCGACCACTCTTTGTATGTAGAAATGTCTCCAACCACTAAAAGGTCGGGCTCTAACATCGATGATGCTCACTAGTTCTATAGATACTCCAACCATCAGAAAAATATTCTGTGCTATCTGTTCCCTCTAATATTCTAAATTTCAATCAAATTACCCCTTAACCCTCCATGGAAGAGAGAAGATTAGTTGATGTAACATTTTTTTCATTTAATCAATGCTATACTTTCTTCAAAGCTAGTGTATTCTTCCTAAGGTGCAATAGCCAGAAGTGCTAACAGTAACTCTTGGTATGGTTTAACCAGGGCTTTGAGCATCTGGTGCATGACTTCACCCTCTGAGTATAACGTCTAGCATTCTACTGGCCTGTTAAATTATTTTCTGTACTAGTGCATGATAATTTAATGATCTGTATATCTTGACTGCCATATGTCTGGACCTTCACTGTGCCTAACTTTTCACTATGTTAGAATATACCCTCTTCTGTTCTTTTTTTAAGTTGTTCTCTCTCTGCAATTTTATAAAGGGAAAAGTTGAATGCAATTACATATAATTACAAGGATTTTGATGTATTCAATAAAAATTGGGACATAGGATTTACAAAGCATAATTCTTCCACAGTCCAAACTGCAGTTCTACACCGGACAAAGTGAATCATGCTGTGCTGGCTGTGGGCTATGGAGTGTCCAATGGGACCAAGTACTGGATTGTGAAGAATTCCTGGGGCACTTCCTGGGGAATTGATGGGTCTGTACATGTTTTTTTTGTTCAAATTGAAAAAGTTAGATTTTTTTTTAAGACCAAGTACATGAATTTTAGAATGCCTTTTTTCGTGGGTAATTAAGTAAGCATTCCAATGGCTTGGTTTGTTGAGGATAGTTTGAGCGGAAACATGAAGTCAGGAAGGTCTCCAGGTTGATATTTAGTGTGTTGGAGTATCCTCTTATGTTGCCCTCTGTACTGAAAATTAAGTAAAAGCATACCATATTATGTTGATTTTAAGTGAAAATTTCAGCATTTATTTAACCACTTACATAAAAATACAAGGCAAAAGTAGCAGGTGACAATATGGCCCCTCAATTCTGCTCTCACTCTGAGGTTGCAGCTGATGTTCTGCTGAACCCTGCTTCCCTGAAATATTCCTGTGTTCCACAATTCCAAATATCTGTTGACATCTTTATAATAGTGGAAGAGAAGCCCCTTCAAAATGAAATCTCTCACACTCCACATAAACACGGAACAAAGACACATTCAGTCTGCAGACATTACAGACAGAATAGGAATACGTAAAAGTGACTTAACAGGTTAATTCTTGGGTTTGTTCTGTATAATGCTCTTGAGACATTAGCATGTGACCAGTTTCGGATGAACCTATTTTGTTTGCTGTATCCAACAATTAATGTGCATAGGAGCTGAACTACCTTTTTGGTTGAGTGAAATCTGAGGGCATAAAATCGTCCTACAAGTGTTAGCCATGCTAAGGCAACTATCACTCAATCAGGGCTTATAGTAACAAAGCTACTCAATTCCAGAAAAAAAACTGTCACCGTAACATTAACCCTGAAACACACTTCTTCAAACCTTTACATTCTGTTGTTCATGGAAGCTAGTTTAATTACCATTACCAGACATTTTCTACATTACAGCGACTTTGGAACGTCCTGAGGTTGTAAAAGGTGCTAACAAAATACAATTTTTCTCTTTTTTTTGTAGATATTTCTACATTGAACGAGGAAAGAACATGTGTGGCTTGGCAGCATGTGCTTCCTACCCCATCCCCTTGCTTTGAGGTGTCAGGGTTGCTGAGGTGGAATGGAATCCTCTTTGGATGAGTTGTTACTAAATAGCTTGGCTGAAGTGATACAAGGGGAAATATTTACAGTGTTGAATACTGCTGAAGAATATCTATTTTCCAAACTGCTTCTTTCACAAAATTACACTGAGATTTTTTAATGATACTTAGCATATTTTTTGTTTCTTGAATCGTAAAATGATTCCTAATGACCAGTTTTAAAAGCTCACTACATTAAATGCAGTCAAATTTATGTAAAATTTCAACTAGAAGCAAATGTACAGTTTATGAAAAGGATCGCTTGTGGCAAATGAATGATTTTTAAAAAAAAGCAAAGTGCTGACTGGATTTCTGAATGAGTGATTAAAAATCTATGGCAGATATTCAAATTGGTAATTTTAGCTAGAGTCTGATCTTAAAATATTTCTGTCAATGAGCTTTACACATCTATCAGAGTTCAGTGTCAAAACTTTAATAAAAAGCTGAGCCTTAATTTAAAAATAACTCAATGCTGCAAATCTGAAACAATGCAAAATATATTTAAAATACAGAGAAATCTCACCAATGTCAAAAAGGGGCAAAGACAGCTAAAGTTCCAGATTCAAACCCAACTGGAAAAAAGAAGGCAACACGTCTCTGTCTCTGACGATAATCTTAATTTTAAAGAATTTAAATTCTAATTAACACATTCGCTGTCCATGCTCCCCGAGTAGGGACAATGCCACAAAAGAGAGACAGGTAGTCAGTGAAGACCATTCTCTATGGGGCCACATCTAACCAGCACCCGTGGATGAGCGTCTTGGCCAGGTTAAAGTTTTGGCATTTTATCAGGTTCCAATGCTTGGGTTTTCTGAAACTGCTGCTTTTATTTTAGTGCCAATAAATGCAGTGGACCAACTTGGCATAATCTAATCTCAATACGAATTGTATACTCCTCAACCAATGCATTTCGCTCCATGTGATATTAAGAAACAGCTGAAGGCGTAGAATATTGCAAACCCTATGAGCCGGCACAACAGTACAGTAATAAGACTAAAGACTTGTACTACAGATCTAGCCATGCCCCACCCATAAGACATAGGAGCAGAAATTAGGCCATTCAGCTGTGGCTGAGAAGTTTCTCAACACCATTTTCTCCCTATAACCTTTGATCCACTTGACGATCAAGAACCTATCGATCTTTGTCGTAAATGTACTCAATGACCTGGCCTCCACAGCCTCACATCATCATTCTGGACTTTTTCACTGTTTCATGCTAATCTATATTCCTTTTTATACTGTAACAACACTTTTGTTTTACTCTAAGATATGTACCTAGGTAACCGTATCTAAGTTGGTGCCATTAAAGCCAGCCATTGTAAAAACGTTTCACTGGAGTACATGTGATAATAAAGGACATTCTATTCTATATTCTATTTTATTCTATCAATGAATTCCATAGACTCACCATTCTCTGGCTGACGAAGTTTCTCCTTGTCCCTATTTTAAAGGGTCTTCCCTTTACTCTAAAGCTGCACCCTTGGGTTCTACACTCTACTGCTAATGGAAATGTCTTCCCATCATCCACTTTGTCCAGGCCATTCAGTATTCTGTAAGTTTCAATTAGATCCCCTTCATCCTTCTAAATTCCAACAGTATAGGCCCAGAGTCCTCAAACGTTCCTCATGTGTTAAGTCTTTCATGCCCGGGATTATTCTTGTGAACCTCCTCTGGACCGACTGCAGGGCCAGTACGTCCTTCCTAAGGTATGATGCCCACAGTTGCTCACAATACTCTAAATGTGGTCTGACCAGAGCCTTTTAAAGTCTCAGAGGAAAAACCCTGCTTTGCTATTCTAGTCCACTCAAAATAATTGCCAACATTGTATTTGCCTTTCTAACTACTGACTCAACCTGCAAGTTTACTTTAAGAGAATGCTGGACTAGGACTCCCAAGTCCCTTTGCACTTCAGATTTCTGAATTTTCTCCCCATTCTGAAAAATTTATGTATTTGTTCTTCCAACTAAAGTGCATGACCTCACACATTCCCACGCTGATCCAGTACAGCCACAGCTCAGGCATTTACCTGGCAACGTGGAATGCATATGTCTTGTACAAAAAAAGCAGGACAGATCAAATCCAGCCACATACCACTCTTGAGTCTATTCCCAATCAAGAGCAAAGTGATGAAAGGGGCCATTGATGGTGCTATCAAGTGGAATTTGTTCAGCGATAACTTGCATTCAGACACCCCGATCTAGTTCTACCAAGATCACTATGGCTTTGTTACAAACATGTCCAAAAGGGCTGAACTCCAAAGGTAAGGTGAGTGGAGACAGAAAGGACTGCAGATGTTGGGAGCTAGAGTCAAAAAACGTGGAGTTGGAAAAGTACAACAGGTCAGACAACATCCAAGGAGCAGCAAATTCAATGTTTAGGGTTGTAACTCTTCTTTGAGACAGGTGACAATAACTGCTCCTGTCATTAAGGCATCATCTGTCTGAGTGTGGCATCAAGGAACTCTAATAAAACCCAAGTCAATGAGATTCCGGGGGGAGAAATTCTTTCCATCGGTTGGAGTTGCACCTAGCAGAAAGGAAGATAGTTGAGTTTGTTGAAGGTTAATCATCTCAATTAAAGGGCATCACTGCAGGAATTCCTCAGAAGTATTCGAGGTCCAACCATCTTCAGCTGATTCATCAACAACTTTCAGTCTGTCATTAAGTCAGAAGTTAAGAATAGTTATAGATGATAGCACAATGTTCAGTATCATTTGGACACTGAAACAGATTGTGTTCGTATACAGCAAGACTTGCACAATATCCAGTTTGGGCTGATAAATAGCAATTAACATTATCCAACAATTGAGAATGGAACCATCACCCCCTGATGTTTAATGGCAGTTCAATCTTTGAATCCACCACAATCAACATCATAGAGGTTACTAATAATTGTACTGGACTAGCCAAAAAATATGAAGGTGACAACAACTGATGAGAGTCAAGGAATTATGTGTCATGTTGCTCACTTTGACTCCCCAAGCCCTTTTTCATCGAGAAGGTACAGGCCAGGAATGTCATTGAATTCTTTCAAATGGGCACTGCTGTGACAACACTCAAGAAGCTTGGCAGTATCCAGAACAAAACAACCATTTCTTCACTGTGGCTGGATGTCCCTGGCTAAAGCACTGTGAGTGTGCTATGCCCCAAGGACTATAACAGTCCAAGAAGGCAGTTCACCATCAGCTTTCCCAGGCAATTAGGCCGCATCAATAAATCTTGATTAGCTTAGGGCTACTCATGTGCCATGAATGATTTTGTTTTCTAAATGGTGAAAAATCACTTTGAGAAGATTCTTGCTTTGTGTTGCAATGTAAGTGAGGCTGGCAGGCTTACACTTGCTGCACTTGAAACCAAAATTAATTTCACCCTTTGATGGAGACTGGATCCTTTTACATCTGATAAATGTTGGTTATGTTAGTGACATTAGTTGAATAACTGTAGGCTTGAAACTTAAAGCCAGTGGTGCTTTCTCACAAATACTTAGGATCATATGAAAAAAGTAGAGGCCATTCAGCCTCAAACCTGGCCTATTATTTAATTCAATCATGACTAATCAATATTTTAACTTTATTTTACTTAGCATACCTAACAAAAGTCCATCAAACTTAGTTTTGAAATTTTCAGTTGACCTCCGGTCTCACCAGCTTTTTGGGTGAAAGAATTCCAGATTTCTAACCTTGCTTAGTGATTGAACTCCTCTCAGTACGCTCATCGCACAAGCTGAATTTCAATTAATATGTTGAGTATTTGCAACAGGAATGGTATGGAACATAATTTCTGTTCTTGCATATCATTTTTATTTGGTTGTCTGTTAACCTTTATGCAACTGAAATAAAGTTTCTATCCTTTTGCCATCAAGCATTCAGTTGTATTTTTCATGCATAAGGTACATATTGACATTTGTGATAAACTTAAAATCATCGGCACGACTATTTTCTCATTTTATGTTTCCGTTTCAACGTCAGTGTTAGAGAATGTACATATTTTTCTATCATGAGGGGCATGAATATGGTGAATAGTCAGGGTCTTTTCCTGAGGGTAGGGGAGTCAAAAGCTAGAGGGCATAGGTTTAAGGTTAGAGGGGAAAGATTTAAAAAGGGGCCTAAGGGGCAACTTTTTCACAGAGAGGGTGATGCATGTATGGGATAGACTGCCAGAGGAAATGGTGGAGGCTGGTACAATCACAACATTTAAAAGTTATCTGGCAGGGTACATGAATAAGAAGGGTTTAGAGGGATGTGGGCTAAATGCTGGCAAATGGGACTAAATTAATGTAGGATTATCTGGTTGGCATGGACGAGTTGGACCAAAGGGTCTGTTTCCATGCTGTGCATCTCTATGACTATAATGGGTTGCATGCAGCATATTGCTCAGTCAGGGTGCTGGGGGAGGGGGGCCTGGGTGGGATGCTGTTCAGAGAGTTGGTATGGACTCGATGAGCTGAATGTCCTGCTTCCAAACTGTAGGGATCCTGTGATCAGCTCCCCTCCCAATGACATCTTTTTATCCAGCAATTCCATTTGACTGTTCCAAATGCCCTTCCTTAATGTTGCTACTGGAGGTCCCATTACTGTGACATCCTGTAAAAGGCACTGCAGAAAACAAAGTCTCTCTTTTCTAATTAATTTCATATCTAACTTTCTCTGTACTCACATTTCCCATTGAACCTGAAAGTTTCTAATTACTATGAAATGTTCTTGCCGTAATTAAATAATCATCATACTGGCGATCCCTTGCAGACGAGGATGACACTCTCCTACTCTGGGGGCGAGTCTGGATGTGGCTGTATAGACCACTGTGGCTTCTGGAGGCTCTACGACATTCGGCATGGGAAGGGGTGGTTTGGGAGTCGGTGTGGCAGCACGCTCCTTTTGCTGTTTTTGTCTATTTTATTCCCTGACGTCAAGTCTCAAAGTGCTCAAAATCTTCCAGATGCTTCTCCTCCACTTTGGACGATCTTGGGCCAGTGATTTCCAGGTGTCTGTGGGAGTGCTGCACTTCGCCTGTGAGGCCTTGAGGATGTCACTGAAGCACTTCCTCTGTCCACCTGGGGCTCACCTGAAGTATCGGAGCTGGGAGTAGAGCACCTGTTTGGGGAGTCTCCTGTCAGTCATGGGGACAATGTGCCCGGCTCATAAAGATAACTATTACCATCAGTTTTTTTTTTGCCCAGTGAAACTTTGATATGGGGAGTATGGGACATTATAACATTCTGTGGGCTGTGGAAATGTCTGGGTCATTATTCACGAACCTTCCAGAGGGGGTCGGGGCCTACTCTGAGGAGGACAGGCATTTTCACACCTTTCCTCCTGGGGAGAAGCTTCAAGCCGTTGCCATAGAAACCGGCGGCGGAAATGGACCCTTGACCTACGAGCCACTTCCGGGAGATGCCTGCCATTGGCCGCCGGGTTTGCGCGGGATTTCAATCCGAGACAGAGCGGCCGAGGGGAGAGAGAGAGCCCGGTGAGGGGTGAGGACAGGGAGAGTGTCCCGATAGGGAGGGGGTTGGGGAAAGTACAGCTGCCAGGAAGGGAGGATGAAGGCGCCTGGTGAAAGGGAGAGCGTCAGATGATGGCTCGGGTTCGGGCCCTGGCCCTGGCCCTGGCCCTGTGTGAGTGTGGCCGCCCAGTAACCAACACAGTTTGCAGTGATGACAGTGCCCTGTACTGGGGGCTGCCACAAGCTTGCGATGGTAGCGGTCCCCTTTAAAAGAGGCGAGTCCACTTTGCAATAGTTAAAAAGCCTTCACTGTCCGGTTTCAATCCCCCTAAGGGTCCTCAACCAGTTCAGTGATTACAATTACTCTTAATGAGACGATATGAGTTCCAAGGAAGAAAAACAAATTGAGAAACTCAGCAGGTTTGGCAGCATTTGTGGGGCGAAAGCGGAGTTAATGTTTCGAGTCGAGGGTTGAAGAGTCACTTTTTAGTTTAATGACCCTTTTCCAATGCAACAGTAAATGAGAGAGAGCCCAGTGATTGCAGAGGTCTAAAGCGAAATTGAGGGTAAATTTTATTTTTATAAACACCCGTTTCTGGCAGGAGGCACAGGATCAATTAGCAGCTGTAAATGTCATGACCTCAGAACGTCCCAAACCTTTACAGCCAGTGAAATGCCTTTAAAGTTTAGTCATTCTAGCAAATTCAGCAGCTATATGTACTCAGTGAAATCTGACAAATAGCAATATAATAAATATCAGATTATCTGAATTATTTTAGTTGAGGGGTAAATAGTGGCCAGTATATTGGCATGGCCCTGTGCCCTTGCATTGACACTAGAGGGTTTTTGTGTTGACCTGAGAAGGCTGATGGTGCATACGTTTGACCTCACATTTGAAAGGGAGGACTTCTGATAGTATAGCACTTCCTCAATACTGCACCTGGGAGGGTCAAGTTTCTGGAGTTGGACTTGAATCCACAATCTTCAGACTTAGTGTGAACCAAACAGGACCTATGACTTACATAAAAACATAGATGAAAGGAGCAGGATGAGGCCACTCGGCCCTTTGAGCCTGCTCTGCCATTCATCACAATCATGGCTGATTGTCCAACTCAGTAGCCTAATCCTGCTTTCTCCCGATAACCTTTGATCCCATTTGCCCCAAGTGCTATGCCTAGCTGCCTCTTGAATACATTCAATGTTTCATCATCAATTACTTCCTGTGGTAATGAATTCCACAGACTTATCGCTCTTTCGATGAAGAAATGCTTCCTCATCTCCATCCAGAATGGCCTACCTCAAATCCTCGGACTGTGACCCTTGGTTCAGGACACCCCCACAGTTGGAAACATCCTCCATGCATCTACCCTGTCTAGTCCTGTTAGAATTTTATAAGTCTGGATGAAATTGTTGAAAAATCTCAGCAGGTCAGAAAGCATCTGTGGAGGGAAAGCAGACTTAATGTTTCTGAAGAAGGGTCAATGGACCTGAACCATTACTTCTGCCTTGTCTCCACAGTTGCTGTGTGACCTGCTCAGTTTTTCCAGAAATCTCTGATTTTTCTTTTTTTGATTTCCAACATCTGGAGTTCTTTGGGGTTTTTTTGTTCAAAGCCGATTGGAAGTTGTTTTGGATCATACCATATATAGTCTGCTGTGTTGCAGTACTGGCAGAAATTTGGGATGGAGTGCAATGAAAAAGTAAAATGCTTTTTTTTTGAAAAGAAGGATTATAAATTAATCTGACACTGAACCATTGTTTGAATTTGTTCTGTGCTGCAGAATGACTTGCTTACCACAGAACAACCTCCAGAAGCATCTGGATCTTCACTTGGAGAAGGGAATCCACAACAAACTTTCGCTTGGGAAACACAAACAAGGGTAAGTATAAAACATCTGATTGCAGTGAACTAATGCAGAACAGTGTACTGGACACATGCTGTTTCTAGTGCAGTAACATTTGTGGTTAGGTTAACAGTAGAAGTGACAATAAAATTTGTATTGATTGAATGCACTTATGTCCTTTTGTAAAAATTTAAATTTGAAGTGATATTTGATGAAACAATTCCTGGGCATTATGCCCCACAAGGTATGTATGAAATACTTACCTATCATCTGCTGATCGTGTATTTTGACTTATTATAGAGCTCAAAAAATGTGTCCATGGGTTTCTATTTATCTATACTTAACAGCAGAATGCTTCAAATCTCCAAGTTGTATTTTCTTCAGTGGAAACGTCCCCTGATTCTCTAGTTTCTGGTGCTCAATCCAAGATGATTAAGTGTCGTTCTGGATACCATGTTTTAAAAATGATGACACAACCTTAGAGATTGTGGGGAGGAGATTTAGGAGAATGGGACTAGGTATGAGGGAAGAACTTGAGAAGCTAAGTTTGTTCTCAAAGTAAGTAATGTTCAGCAGTGATTAGATTGAGTTATTCAAAATCTTGCAGGATTTTGAAACAGCACATAAATGATTGGCTAAAGAATAGAGACAACATGAAGAAAACTATAGTGAGTAGTTGTATCCAGAATGCACTGTCTTAAAAGGTGGTGGTAGCATATTGAATAAGAACCCTGAATAGAGATAATTATTTTTTATTCTTTCATTGTATTGCTATGCAGCCTGCACTTATTGCCCATCTCTATTAGCCCTTGAGAAGGTGCTGGTGTGCTGAGCAGAATGGCCTCCTGAACTTAAGACACTTCTGTGATTCTGAATTTGATCTAATGACAGTGAAGTAACAATGATATTGTTCCAAGTCACAATGATAGTGGCTTGGACAGGAGTTTGGAGGAAGTGGTCTTCCTGTGTATCTGTTGCCCTTTGTCCTTCTGAGAGTTGGTAGTTGCAGATTGAAAGGTGTTGTCAAAGGAGCAGTGATATGTTGATGCAGTGCATTTTGTTAATGATACACGCTGCTGCCGTTGTCCATTAGTAGTAGTAAATGTTGTTACTAAGGGTGGTGGATGATTGCGAGTCAGGAGGGCTGTTTTGTTCTGGATAGTGCCAAGCTCCTTATTGTTGAACCGTCTATTATCCAGACAAACGAAGAATATTCTATTATGGGTTCCTAACTTGTGCCTTTTAGGTATTGGAAGCACTTTAGGAAGTTGAGATGAGTTATGTGCTGCAGAATTTCCCGTTTCTAAGCTGCTGTGTAGCCATGGTGTTTATACAGCTGGTCCACTTAGTTTCTGGTCAGTGGTGAGCCCCACAGTGTTTGTCGTTAGGGCCTTTCAGATAGTAATGATGTTAAATGTCAGGATGCAATGTTTGGATCCTTGAGGGCAACCTGAATGTGCTGTAAAGCTGGCTTTCCAACAATTCCCACATCTTGCACACAAATTTTCTTTTTGCAAAAGAGAAGGTAAAGCAAAATGGAAGTAATATCTTGACCATTTTAAAGTCTACTTAGAATTAATATCAGAGAAAATCAGCACTGTTCCAAACAGGATTTACATTTGAATTTAATTCATTATTGACAGGACATTCACGTTTAAAAAAATTCTCCCAGGCACTGTTGGAACACACAGTTTCCAGGGAGTAAACAGTACCTGTGTGCTGAAGGACAGAGATGTGAATGCTTTCAAGAATGTGACCGTGAGTAAGCCACAATTAAACCTACACTCAACAAAACCTAAGGAGCAGCAACCAAAAATCAATCTCTTGAAACAAACTGCCAAGCAGTCAGAATTGACCTCACGGACAGCTCTTCCTTTGTCATGCAGTTCCCCAGCTCTGAGGCATGCAGCAATAACCAGTCCTGTTTCTCAGAAGCTTGACCCTGAACAGCCTGTTATTAACCTGGATGACTGGGATGATCTGGATGATTTTGAAACGCCATGGAAGGAAAGCAGTTTGAAAGCAACTTCACTTTCAATCACAGAGCAACCAGTGCAAAAAACTGGTAATCTTAAGAAAATAAATTCCAGTGGACTGACTTCTCCCAAAACTGGGAATGATCAGCATTTGAAAAGTGCTGCTGGCGAAGAGGCCAAGGACAATACAGCTAGACTGTCTCCAAGAGAACCTGGTGCAGAGTTAAAGGATGTGAACAATACTGTCATCTGTCTGGGCAGTTCCCAAAGGGAGTTGCCCCATAGTGATGATGAAGATTACACGGTGTCTTTCCCTTCAAGGAGGAAAAGTTCCTCTTCAGCTGCAAGGATCATCTTGACCGATGATGAGTCAGATGGTAACGAGAAGGAGGATGGAGAAGAGAAAAGTAAGATTGACTTTATTTTATTGTTTGGAATTGTCAAAAATTAGAAAATTGCTTCAAGGAGGCTAAAAGAACAATTAAAGATTGCTAATCTTTAAACTGCTGGGTACTTACTTGCAAGTCCAAAACCAGTGGACTTAGTATCTACAAACTACCCTTGCCAGTGAAATTAAATTATTGCCTAATTTACATGCAGAGATTTTATATTTAGTCCCTTTTAAAAAGAAAGCTATACACACTTTTCAATGTTTTAACTGTCTCTGCATCTACCACTTCCTCTGACAGTTCATTCCACATACAAACCACCCTCTGTATGAAAAAATTGCTCTATTGCCCCTGTTAAATCTTTCTCCTCTCACCTTAAAAAATCTCCCTAGTTTTGCATTCCCTCACTCAAGGGAAAAGCCCTTGGCTACTTCCTTATCTATGCCCCTCCTGGTTTTATAAATCTCTATAAGGATGATCCTCAATATCCTATGATCCAGTGAGAGAAGTTCCAGCTTATCCAGCCTCTCCTTATAACTCAAAACCTCCGGTCTCAGCAACATCTTAGTAAGTCTTGTCTGAACTCTCTCCAATTAGATAACATCCTCCCTTTAGCAGGGTGACCAGAATTGTACGCAGTACCCCAAAAGTGGCCTCACCAAGGTAGTGTACAATCTCAACATGACATCCCAATTCCCATACTTGAAGGTTGGAGCAATGAAGGCAAGCATGCTAAACCCCTTCTTAACCACCATGCCTGTGATGCAACTTTCAAACAACAATGGACCTGAATCCCCTGTGTTCTCACCTCAAGACCCTTCTCTTTGACAAACCCACTTAATATTGATCTATGGACTATTTCAGCCTCCCGCCTTGTATTCTCTTTTGAATTCAAGCTTATACAAAACTGCTTTCCACATCTTGACACCAAATCCCATCAGCACGGTGTTTGCTGACTCAAGCTGGTGCCTGATCAAACAACACGTATTTTTTCAAATCCTATTGTCGTTTTGTCTCTTTTTAGCCTCCTCCATTCCTACAATATTTCTGCATGGTTTCAGTTTTGGCCTATGCAGCATCCGTAAACTTAATCACTGTTAGCTGTCATGCCTTCGGTTATGTGGATCTTAAACTCTAGAACTCGTTGCCTTATTCCAACCACTTCACATCTCTTGAAGCAAACGTAATAATCTCTCATATGACTTGATGTCAAACATAGTCTTAGTGCGCACTTGTGAAGCACTTTGAGTTGTTTTTATCCTGTGAAAAGGTGTGGAAATATAAGTTGTTTACTAGCTGTAGCTAGCCTAAAAAAGCCAATGGATTTCACATTAAAATAGTTTTTTGTAGACATGTTGTAATCGTATTCTGTTTATCAGTTGTAACATAGGAAATAAGATTAGACTGTATAGTTTATAGATCCTGCTCCATCATTCACTGCTCCTAGCAGAGTTTTGAACTGAAATCCATTTTCCTGCCCTATCCTGCTATCCCTCAATTCCCTTAATATCCAAAAATCTATTAATCTTAATCGAGAACATATGCAATGACTGAGCACCCACAGTTCTCTGGAGTGGAGAATTTCAAACATTCACAATAAGTGCTGGAAATGATATGAGTAGTTAGGTGCATTATGGACCAGACTGACGCCTCCCCTTCAAAACATTAAGAAAATAGCCTAAACCCTAAATTTTTCTTATTTTAAAGGCAAGTGCCAGGGACTGCATTACAGATGCAATTCAGTGGGTCAAACTGCCAACCTTGGAGCAAAATTCACTTTATTCATACACTTTAATTAAAATACAACAAAATAAAGAAGAGACATAACAAGGTGTAGAGCTGGATGAAGGCAGCAGGCCAAGCAGTATCAGAGGAGCAGGAAAGCTGATGTTTTGGGCCTAGACCCTTCATCAGAAATCCTACTACTTCCTTCTATCTCCAAAAGAAAGAAGAAATTGGAATAATTTAGCTCTATTGAAAAACTCAATAGATTATTTAACTACTAAACAGCAACTGTTCCAATATAGTACCATCTCATAAACGCACGCTTGGCAAAGACAAATTCTGAAAAATAGATTGTCTCACATGCAATTCTAGCAGCAGGAAGAGAACTCCAGCTTTTAGCTGTAACAGAGAGAGGAAGAACAGCTTCCACACCCAGCTTCAAGACCACAGCAGCAATTGCTACTGAAAAACTGAAATGAAAAATCTTGGTTCTGTGGGAGCTTGACCCCATCCATTCAAGCTGCTTCTATTCCAATTTTTTTAACTGTTTACTTTAGTGGTTTTGGAACAGACTGCTTTTCACCCCTGACTTAACCCTTCTTTGTTTAATTAAAAAAAAAAGGATAAAATACACCTCTTGCAGCTGGTTGTTTTTGTCCAGCGCAGACTCAGTGGGCTAAAGGGAATTTTTCTGCGTTGCGGACCTCAATGATTTTACTAAGTGAAGAAATTCCTTCTCATCTCACTCTTAAATGGCCTACCCCTTATGATGCTGTGTTCTAGACGCAACAGCTGGAGAAATGGTCTTCCTGCATCAATCCTGTCAAAGCCTCCAAGAGTCCTACCAATTTCAATGAGAGCATCTCTCATTCTAGCTAATCATGGAGAATATAGGCCCATTCCATACAATCTGTACTACTAGTAAAGCTCTCTTGTGTTATCCCTGCTAAGGCAAATACGCTATTCCTTGAGAAAGGAAACCAAATTACACACAGTATTCCAGATGTGGTCTCACCAAAGCCCAGTACTTTGGCAGTAATGCTTTCGCGTTCTCGTACCAATTCCCTGGCGATAAAGATTACTGTATTATTGATCCTCCTAACTGCTTGCTGTACCTGCATTTTAATTTTATTTTACGATTCATTTAGTTGACCTAACGGATGCTGACAGCCTCCCAAGCAACCAGCTACAGCCGCAGCTGGATACCATTCCCACGGCTTGCACGCAATCCAGAGAGCCAGAGAATGAGGGTTATGAATCTGATTGTATTCCGCCATCTCCTGAAAGTGATCAGCTTTCTCTGCCATCGTTCATAAAATGTCTCAGGTTTGCCTGTTATAAGCAATTATATTTACAGTACAGTATGTTAGGGAAGAGACATCCTGTGGCTGGGAGTGTATTTTTCTGATCATTTTCACTGACTGGCTTTCCTCAGTTACAGAATGTATCATTTTAAAGTAGAATTAGCTGCCAAAGTGACAGAGTTTAATGGCCTTTGCTATTGTTACTGTATAAATCACCCAGCAGCTTGTGGCAAGGAGGAGACACCCAATGAGCTAGAATCACCACTAGTTGATGGGCAATTTGAGGCACTCCATCAATAGCCTGATAAAAATGGCAGCTTGCCCTCAGCTTCCCTGAAGTTTCAAAATATTTGCTGAATTTATGCATTAAACCTAACCACTTAAATTTAGTGTAGTATTTAACAAAGTAAGTATTTATACTCTTGCAAAACCAAGCAACCACTTTGGCCCAGAGTGGGAACAATTTAAACCATGGCATCTCATTTTCTGTAGCTAGTGAACTGTTCTTAGAGATTTTAAGCGTTTTTCTTGTTCTTTTACTTTCTGTCGGTCACTCTTTTTCTCTCATCCAAACTGCTCCATTTCTTTATTTCATTTTCTGAATGTGATGTGACTTGAATTCACCTGACTTCCTTCACTGTCATTTCCCTCAAATAAAAGCAAAATATCATTGGATATTTTGTTGGATAAACTCGGCAAGTCTGGCAGAATCTGTTTGTAATAGAAACAGCGTTAACATTTTGAGTTACATGACTTCAGAACTGAATAGGGTTGGAAAATGTTGCTTAAAGGGGAGAATGATCACGTGGAGCAGATGGTGAGGGTGCCCAGAGCAAAAGACAAAGGAAGTGCTGTTATTAGTGAAGGAGTGTTCCTGATACAAAATAGGTATTAGTGACAGCCATGAATAGTCAAATACAGGTTGGCTTTGGTGGGAGGAAAATGGATGTAATCAAAATATAGGACAGTGTTCACAGTCTGAAATTGTTGAGCTCAATGCTGAGTCCTGAAGGCTGTAAAGTGTCTAGGTGGCACATGAGGTGCAGTTCCTCCAGCTTATATTGGGCTTTGTTGGAACACTGCAGCAGGCCTCAGACGGAATTGTTAGTATGGGATATCCAAGTGTATTGGAAGGACAAGCAACCAGAAGGTTGGGGTTTTTCTTACAGAATGGAGGTGTTCTGCAAAGCACTCACCCATCTGCATTTGGCCTCACTGCTGTAGAGGAGACTAGATTGAAAGAAGTACAAGTAAATTGTTGCTTCACCTTGAAGGAGTGATTGGGGCTCTGGATGGTGAGGAAGAAAGAGGTAAAAGGACAGATTTTATACCAGCAGTTGTAGTGGATGGTGTCCTGGGTGTGAGGAGGCATTAGGAGTGGACTAGGTTGTCACAGAGGGAATGATTCCTACAGAATACTGACAAGGTAGGCACCGGAAGATGTGTTTAGTGGTGGCATCCTGCTGAACGTGATAGAGGATGATCCTTTGAATGTGAAAACTGGTAATATAGAAAGCCAGGTGAAGAGGTACCAGAGATGGTTTTGGGAGGGAGAGGAAGAGGGTCAGGAAATGGATAAGATACTCCTTGCAAAGTAGCAGCATGACCTTGAACATGTTGAATGGCAGAGTGTTGAATGGAAGGCCTTGAATTGTAGCTATATAAGACCGTGCACTGGAATATTGATTGAAGTTAGAGTCTGAAGTCCTGTCATGAGATTTGAACCCAGCCCAGGCGATTAGCAAATTTTGCTGACTTTTCCAGACTGCCACTTTCTGTGGTGTATCACCCACATCCTGCAAAGTGCAATGTGCAAGTTAATTTAACTTTCTGACACACCCTTGGGCTCAGGTATGTCTCCAAGGTCAACTATGTCTTCATCTTCTGGTTTTGAAACAATATCTTGATCTATCTTTTCTTGAGGGCACCAGCTCCTGTCATGGAGACGAGGCTAGTGCCTGAACCCTTTCAAACATCGCCCAAGTACCCATACTTGATGCATGGAATTTGTAGTAAGTCTTTCCTCTACTGTGTAACTTCAGGGGGGGACTAAAGGCGGGCTGCACTTTGTGTTCTGCATCCCTACATACTCAGTATGGAACTAACAGCAGCAAGAAATCTAGTCCCAGCAGTGCAGAGACCAACTGTTGGTTTTTTCTTTGCTTTTCCACTTATGATCAGGTGACGGATCAGATATTGAAACCCAATTATCAAAACTTGAGGATTTCTAGTACCTAGAGCATAATACCACTAGAGACAGTCCAAGAATCTGCCACATAAATTACACCTCTAGAGATGCAGAGTATTTTCTGAGAATTGGGATCCTGATGTCAAGCTCGATGCTATGAGGCATGCATTGGCTAGGATAACCTGGCCAAGGATACTTAAGAGATTGACAGTGGATAAACAATGGCAGATGTCTAAAGAATGCGTGGATGAACTTCAACAGTTGTACATTCCTGTCTGGCATAAGAATAAAACAGGGAAGGTAACTCAACCATAGCTAACAAGGGAAATCAGGAACAGTGTTAAAGCCAAAGACAAGGCATATAGATTGGGCCAGAAAAAGCAGCAAACCCGAGGACTGGGAACAATTTAAAATTCAGCAAAGGAGGGCAAAGGGTTTAATATGGAAATGGAAAATAGAATATGAAAGTAAGCTTGCAGAAAACATAAAAACTGATTGCATAAGGTTCTACAGCTATGTGAAGAGAAAAAGACCAATGATGACAAACATAGATCCCTTGCAGTTAGAATCAGGTGACTTCATAATGGACAACAAAGAGATGGCAGGCTAGTTGAACAAATACTTCTGAATCTGTTTTCACTGAGGAGACTAAAAATAATCTTCAGAAAATGTTAGGGAACAGAGGGTAAAGCATGTAGGAGAAACTGAAGGAAATCCTTATTAATCAGGAAATGGTGTTGGTGAAATTAATGGAATTTAAACCTGACAAGCCCGCAGGGCCTGGTGCTCTGCATCCCAGAGCACTTAAGGAAGTGGCCCTAGAAAAAAACGGGTGCATTGGTGATTATTTTTCCAGCATTCTGTACACTCTGGAAGAGTTCCAAGGGACTGGAGGGTAACCAATGTAACTCCACTCTTTGAAAAAGGAGGGAGAGAAAATGGTGAATTATAAGCCAGTTAGCCTGACGTTGGTGGTGGGGAAAATGCTGGAGTCAGTCATTAAGGATGTAATACCTGAGCATCTGGAAAACGGGGACAGAATTGGCCCTAATCAGCATGGATTCACTAAAGTAAAATCATACTTAACAAATCTTGTGGATTTGTTTAGATTGTGACAGTTCAGTAGACCATGGTGAATTAGTAGATATTGTGTATTTGCACTTTCAAAAGACTTTTCACAAGGTTCTATACGAGATCAAAAAAGAAAATTAAAGCTTCTGGTATCAGAGGTAATGTATTGACATGAGTAGAGCACTGGTTGGCAGACAGGAAGCAGAGAATTGGAATAAATGGGTGCGTTTCAGAGTAGCACGCAGTGACGGCGTCGCAATGCTGGGACCCCAGCTGTTCACAATATACTTTAACAGTTTGGATGAAGGACTTGAACACCATGCCTTCAAATTTGTAGTTGACACTAAGCTGGGTGGCAGTGTATGCTGTGAGGAGGATGTTAAGAAGCTGCAGGTAACTTTGACAGACTGGCTGAATGGGCAAATACTTGGCAAATGCAATATAATGTGGATAAATGTGAGGTTATTCACTTTGGTCACAAAAACAGGAAGGCAGATTATTATCTGAATGGTGGTAGTTTAGGAAAAGGCGAGGTGCAATGAGACCTGGGTGTCGTGGTTGAACAGTCACTGAAGATTTGGCATGTAGGTGCAGCAGGTATGAGAAAAGCTAATGGCATGTTGGCCTTCATAGCGAGAGGATTTGAATATCGGAGTAAGTCTGCCTTGCTGCAGTTATACAGGGCCTTGGTGAGGCCACTCCTTGAGTATAGTGTGCAGTTTTGGTCTCCTAGTCTGAGGAAGAACATTCTTACTATTAGGAAGTCAACAAAGGTTCACCAGACTAATTCCTGGGATGACAGGACTGACATTATGAGGAAAGACTGGATTGCTGGGCTTATATTTGCTGGAATTTAGAAGAATGAAGGGGATCTCATAGAAAGAAATAAAATCCTGATGGGACTGAACAGGCTCGATATGGGAAGAATGTTCCTGATGTTGGGCAAGTCCAGAACAAGGAGTCACAGTCTAACAATAAGGTGTAAGCCATTTAGGACTGAGATGAAGAAGAATTTCTTCATTCAGAGTTTTGAACCTGTGGAATTCCCTCCCATAGGAAGCTGTAAGGGCCGGATCATTAGATATAATCGAGAGGGAGCTGGACGTGCCCTTTATGGCTAAAGGGATCAAGGGACGTAGGGAGATGGTGAGAATGGGATACTAAGATTGCATGATTGGCCATGATTGTATTGAATGGTGATCAGGCTCGAAGGGGCTGAATGGCCTACTCCTGCACCTGTTTTCTATGTTTCTAGATATTGTTACTTTCCTAAACCTCTTCCATCTGTAATGAGGTAAAGAACAGATTTATTTGCCATTTCCTTTATTATTAATTCGCGGGTTGAGGGCATTGCTGGCTAGGCAGCATTTATTGCCCATCCCTAATTGCCCAGAGGGCAGTTAAGAGTCAACCACATTGCTGTGGGTCTGGAGTCACATATAGGCCAGACCAGACAAGGATGGCAGTTTCCTTCCCTAAAGGACAGTAATGAACCAGATGGGTTTTCCCCAACAACCGACAATGGATTCATGGTCATCATTAGATTCTTAATGTTAGATGTTTATTGAATTCAAATTCCACCATCCGCCATGGTGAAATCCGAACCTTGGTCTCCAGAATGTTATCTGGGTCTCTGGATTAACAGTCCAGAAATAATGCCACTAGACCATCGCCTCCCCTCATAGAATGCCTTAGACACAGTGAAAAATCTCAGGGCCCATAACAGAAGTAGATAATCAATCCTGATATGCATATAGAGAATTGTTTTAAGGTGAAGCAGGTGGTGTGGAGCTTTGGAGATTAAATTCCAGCACGTAAGGTAAGGGAGTAAAGGTCACAGTTACTGATGAAGTATGGGGAGTTATTGATGGAGTAGTTTTGAAAAGTTGCAAATTTTTTTTAAAAAATGAACACTGTAGCACCATGTCTGAGGTTCGTAAGCTGGTGGTACCTGTCTACCCTTGATCGTAGCAGTTAATGAATGTATGATTTCCCCAGCCCAGTTAAGTGACTTGGAATCAGCTTGTAGGCCGGTTGAGTTAGCTTTCCACAGACCCACAAATGCACGTCAATGGCACAAAAGATGGCTGTCATCCACAAATCTGTTTTCTGTACCATTTGACGTTTGCAGGATATTTGCGTACCTGTGTAAATGTTAAGTTTAGCTTTTATTATCTTGCAGCTTATTGCTGCTGCTGGTTTTCTAACATAGATGATCATAGAAGTAGGAAAACTTGATCATTTCAGGACACCTGGGCTCTTCATTATAATCATTTATCGATAAAATCTCTGTCCACAGTGACTCAGCAGAGACTGTGCAGTCCAAAGAAAGATCTATTTCCTTGACTTGTTTACAGCCAGAAGAAAAGGAACGCAGCAAAGGACCAGTGCGTACATCAAATAATGCAACAGATAAAGGTAAAATGAGCTAGCTGAGACACTGTCCTTTTGTAAGTTGTGAAACTGCTTAAAAAGTCTTACAGGATTCTGGGCTTCATAAATCAAGGCGTAAAATACCACAGCATGAATGAATAGATTAACGAAGGTAGGTTTATTCTCCTTAGAGAAGATATGATTGTGGGGATATTTGAGAGAGATGCTCAAAATTATGAGCAGTCTGGGCAGAGTAAATTGATAAAGCTTGCCATTGGCTGAAAGATTGAGAATCCCAACTTAATACTGGTAGAGAAACAATGGCATCGTGTGGAAAAGGTTTTTTTATGGGGCAAGCCAGTAGGGTCTGAAATGCTCTGCCTGAGTGTGTGCTGGAGGTAGGTTTATTGTCAATTTCAAAAGGGAATTGAATATTTGTCAGAAGACAACAGTTTGCAGGGCCACAAGAAAACAGCAAGGCAATAGGACTAGATGGTTTGCTGTTGCAGAGCTAGTGGTGCCACAGTGGTCTGAATGGCCTCCTTCTGTAAACATTCTAAGATTCTACATTAAGATGTCTTTATATTCTACATTTCCTTGATGTTAACATTTTTAATGAATTCCTATGTCCAATGCCCTTTGTAATAGGAACTGCCATTTGAGGGGGGATGTGATTACAGGGTTACCAGCTAGACGAGCAATTCACATTCCAAATCACAACACAGAAATTTGTAATAGAAATAGAAGAATATAGACTTTAAAATGGATACTGCATTAAGCCTGCATGCTCTACTTCGCGTCAACCATTTGGTTATAAAAACTTCATCTAGTCTTGACTCCAGTGCTCATTGTCAAAGGATATTGGCTAGTAAGATTATTAGTTATTTTTATATTAAATCCAGTAAGAAATTTAGGAGAAACTGCTTTAGCCAGGGAATAGTGAACATTACACATTATTTACAGCATGTGGACAGGCCATTCAGCCCAACTGTTCAACATGAAATACCTCCCATCCTCAGCTCACCCTATCGTTATATGCTTACTATGTTCCTTTCTCCGCTGTAATTGTCAAGCTTCTCCTTAAATGCATCTATGCCATTCGCCTCGTTTACTCCATGTGAGAGCAAGTTTGACATGAATCCTGAAAAGCAACCTGACAGGTTGAAGTGTAGAGGTTTCCCATATAGTTACCTGTTTGGCATTCCCAGTATTTCATGTTTGATCAGATGGGTCCCAAAATGTTTTTTAAAAAAGCCCTTTTTCTTGATGACAGATTTCAGATCTGCTGGCTAGATATCTGAATATTTAAACTTGAGAATTGTGTATATTTAAGACGCCAATTTTGCACATTTTGAAATGAAACAGACACACCGTTGGGCTACAGCAAGCAGTTGATTCAAGTAATGGAAAATATCTGTAGCTTGGTTGATCAGATTCCTGTGAGTGAACTGCAGCTTCTGTCCTGTGCAAGTCAACTGCTTCAGCAGAGAGAGCTCAGGTAAGTGTTCATGGCCAGCTTCCCATCTTGCACCTTCTATAATCTTCAAAATGGTTCAAAACTCTCCTCTCTATTTGATAATTTGCACAAAACTCGATTTGCCTGTCTTCCATCTGCCAGCTAACCTACATAGACCCCAAACCTGCAAAACATCTTGATTTTTAAAGTTCTTATTCTGTTTTTCAAATCCCTAAATGCTCATCCCTTCCTGTTTTGCTCCAGCAAGCCAATCTTTAGATCTGAAGCAAGTCTTTACACACTTTTATTTATGTACAGAGTTCACCATTATACTCGTATACCTCCTAACCTCATGGCGCAGTGGAGGTAGAAGGTCTGGGTTAGGGTCCTCTGTGCTCTGGAGATACAAGTGGGTTAACATAGCAACCTAAAGTTTCTCTGTATGTTATTTGTAGGGGTTCAAATGTATTCTCTAGTTGATATCTTATCACCTGCAAAGAAGAAAACACAAGTATACAGTTAACACTTGCCACCTCTGTAACCTTTGCCAGTCTTACAGCCTTTCAAAATATTTGCATTTCTTTACTCTTATCAATTTCATAGAACTCGTAGAGTCCTGACAGTGTGGAAATAGGCCCTTCAGCACAACAAGTTCACACCGAACCACAGAGCATCCCATCCAGACCCATCCCCCATAACCCACCTAATCTACACACTCCTGAACACTACAAATTAGCCTGGCCAATCCAGCTAACCTGCACGTCTTTGGACTGTGAGAGGAAACCGGAGCACCCGGAGGAAACCCACACAGGCACGGGGAGAATGTGCAACCTCCATACAGACAGTCCCCCTAGGGACTGAAATCGAACCCGGGCTCCTGGCACTGTGAGGCAGCAGTGCTAACCACTGAGCCACTGTGTTGCTCCTATTCTGGCTGGTTTCAGATCCCCGCTTCCTTTGTTTCACTATTAATGGCTTTTTGATGCTTACGCTTTGGGATTTCACCGCATGTTTCACTGCAAGCATCTACTACTTTGATCAAATGATTGGTCACTTATTCCAATATCTCCTTTGCTAATTTGCCAGTTCTTATCTAATGCTCCTGTGAATCACCTCAGAATATTTTACAACATTAAAGGTGCTATGTAAGTGCATATTGTAATAATTGCCTTGATGAAATAAAATATTTAGAACCTAAACTTTTGATGCACTTTTTAGTAACATATTCCATTATAAACATGGGATGGGAGCTTATGATGGAATGCAAAAACAATGACACAATATACTACGTTAAAATGGAACTGTGTGTTGCCTGTACATCTTGGTCAGTGATTTCCTGTCTTGTTGAAACTTAGACCATCAAAAATTCATCAAATTCTATCAGTGTGTTCAGCCAGTTAAAAATGGAAAATGAATCATAGAATCCCCGCAGTGTGGAAGCAGGCCATTCAGCCCATTGAGCCCATGCTGACCCTACGAAGAGCCTCCCTACCCTATCCTACTCCCACATTTCTCATGGCTAACCTGCACATCTCCAGACACTGTGAGCAATTTAGAATGGCGAACCCACCTACCTGCACAATTTTGGACGGTGCAAGGAAACCGGAGCACCAGGAGGAAATCCATGCAAACTCCACACAGACAGTCAGCCGGAAGTGGAATTGAGCCTGGGTCCCATGGTGCTGTGGGGCATCACTGCTAACCACTGTGCCACCACAGTGCTGGAGGAGAAACTTAGCAGATCTGGCAACATCTGTGGATCGATAAAGCTGAGTTAATGTCTTGAGTTCATTGATGCTTAGTCAGAACTGAAAGCCGTAAGGTAAAGGAACTGAATTAGGCTGTTCAGCTCATTGAGTCCACTGAACCATTCAAACATGACAGATATGTTTCTATTCCTAATTCTCCTGCTTTCTCTCCTTACCAATGAAAAACATAGCTCTTTATGTCTTAAATATACTCAGTGACTTTCATCCAGAACTCTTTGCAGCAATGAATTCCACAGATTAACTACCCTCAGGCTGAAGAAACTCATCCTTATCTCAGTTCTGAAGAGTCATTCATTCACTCTGAGGCTGTACCCTTGGGTCCTACTCTGTCCTACTAGTGGAAACATCTTCTCTACGTCCACTCTATCCAGGCCTCTCCGTATTCTGTAAGTTTTAATTAGATATCCCCTCATCCTTCTAAACTCCATTGAGTACAGATCCAGAGTGCTCAACTGCTCCTCATATGACAAACCCTTCTTGCCCAGGATCATTCTTGTAAACCCCCGTCCCCCCCGCCAACACTAGCACATCTTTAGAGTCATAGACATGACAGTATGGAAACAGACCCTTCAGCCCAGTGCATACGTGCTGACCAGATAATCTACTCCCACTTGCAGCAATTAGCCCATATCCCTCTAAACCCTTCCTATTCGTGTACCCATCCAGATGTCTTTTAAATGTTGTAATTGTACCAGCCTTCACCACCTCTTCTTGCAGCTCATTCCTTACACACGCTACCCTCCATGAAAAAGCTGCCCCTTAGCTCCCTTTGAAATCTTTCCCCTCTCACCTTAAACTTGTGACCTCTAATTTTGGACTCCCCTACCCTTGGGAAAAGATCTTGGCTATTCACCCTATCCATGCTCCTCATGATGTTGCAAACCTCTATAATGTCACTCCTCAGCCTTCGACGCTCCAAATGAAAATAGCACCAGCCTAACCAGCCTCTCCCTATAGTTCAAAACCTCCAACCCTGGCTACATCCTTTTAAGTCTTTTCTGAACCCTGTCATGTGTCACAACATCTTTCTTATAGCTGGGAGACCAGAAGTGAATCCTAAAACACGGTCTGAAATTGCTCACAGTGGGCCAAATGTGGTCTCACCAGAGTCTTTTATAGCTTCAGCATTACATTTCCGTGCTCGTGTTGTAGCCAACACAAAAGGGAGAAGCAGACAAAGGGATTGCAAATGATAAGTCTGGAGATAAGTACTGAACGGTTGCAAGCAAGAAGTCTGAATAGTTGAAAATGGGTTGGCTGTGCTGGGAGTAACCCATACAGAGAGTTGGTCATGCACTGGAGAAAGATGTTTACACTGAAAATATTAAACTCACTCATGAGTCCTGAGAGCTGTTAGTCACCTATGCAGAAAATGAGGTGTTCTTCCCAATTGCATTGAGCTTCGGTGAGCTACTACAGCAGGCCTGTGACAAAAATGTCAATGTGGGAACGTGATATGTTGAAGTAACAGGCATATGGACGCTAGTGGTTATTTTTACAGATGGAGTGGAAATCTTCTGCAACATGATCAGTCTCTGTTTGCAGATTCCCAGCTCCACATTTTGTACATCTCCCAGTTTATCAGCAATTCCTTTTGTCTACTCCTCCCTTTTTATCTCTCTTGAAACTTTTTCCAACTATTCGACTTGTTCCTTTCCCTCACAATCATCATCATCAGCAACATAAGTACCATCATTTCCAAGATAACAAAGTGTGAAGCTGGATGAACACAGCAGGCCCAGCAGCATCTCAGGAGCACAAAAGCTGACGTTTCGGGCCTAGACCCTTCATCAGAAACGTCAGCTTTTGTGCTCCTGAGATGCTGCTGGGCCTGCTGTGTTCATCCAGCCTCACATTTTATTATCTTGGAATTCTCCAGCATCTGCAGTTCCCATTATCTCTGATACCATCATTTCCTAGTTGCTTTCAGTTCTGACAAAGGATCCCTGAACTTGAAATATTAACGTTTCTCTCCACAGGTGGTGCCAGACCTGTTGAGTTTCTACAGCACTTGTTTTTGTTTCTGATCTCCACGATCGGGAGTTGTGTTTTATTTTACTGTCCCCAGAACTGTTCAATGACTGGATCTCCCTCCAGTGGTAGAAAAGAATAAGGCAGAAGTTCCACTCATAGTCTGTGCTTTGTGTCTAGAATAACTAAGAGCCAAATAGTACAATATTTGGCAACTATTTGCCCTATACACAGACCGTTACTGCTTTGGAGCTCAACGACAGACAGTAAAATGAATTTTTATTTTCCTTTCCAGGAGAAACGTTTTGGCTGATCAGAATGGATCACAGAGCTCACTAAATGGAGGTATCTCAACAGCTGCCATATTATCCAAGCAAAGCAGTGCAATGGGCAATATTTCTACAGATCATGCTATTCCTCCTATCTCTTTTAATTCATCCCAGGGTCCAGGTTCTCCTAAAACATTTACCTTCAAGAAATCTTTGAACACCATGGGTATGCCTAGAGATAATTCTTTCAGTGGTGATGATTTCTTTGCAATGGCTCAGACTTCTGCACATACAGGGAGGAAGAGTGCAACATCTGACAGTTGCAAAAGCTTGCTCAGTAAGCCATGTCTCCAAAGAAACGAGCTGGTCCCCTCAATTGGAGGGAACAAGGCCTCTCCAGCAAGTGCACCTCAGTCAAGATATTCCTCATTCAACTGCATTTCATATGGATCTCCTGATGCCAAAAGCATAAGTGACTTGGACAAACCCACACATGCATCTTCTGCAAGAACGCACTCTGCTGCCAATCAGAAGCTGCTCATTGAAAATGGTAGCAGCTGCATGGTTGAAGAGGATCCGATGTTTGATGAATTTGATATTGATAACTTTGACGTTGATGATTTAGATGTAGAGGAAGTTCCAGAATGTTTTCTGAATTCACCACGTCAACCGGCAGTAAACACGTCGCACATAACAATTCAGCCAATCCGAGAGGGAGGAACTAAGAAGGTCTGGAAAAGAGCTCCAGCTCAAGATGACAATGAAGGCACATTTTGTCCCTCTGCATCTGCTAATTTCAGAAATTCCCAAGCACCGCAGGACTCCTCAGGTAACTAGTGTTCCAGCTTTAAGTTTTCTAATAGAACAAATGACCTTGTTTAAAACACGTAACTGAATAAGTAGTTCAGTCATTATATTTCAAATTTAATGTACCCAAAACTTTAACTCTCACTGTGCCCAGGCCCTCAGTTGCTGACAGGCCCTCTGCTGTTACAACCGTATGCTCCATTGATGATCCCAAGCCCCCGCCGCTCAGTATGTGCTCTCACTTCCTTTTAATTCTTTCTTTGAATATGAGCACTGTTACCAACCAATTGCCCAGCCTTTGGCCACTCTGCTTAAACATATGTATTCAGTGTTTGATGTAAACAAGTGTCAAACATGTTTGGTAAGGGTCTGAGTCACAGACCCCAGAATGGACAGAATGCCACTGCCAAAGGGACATTACTGAACTAAATTGGGTTGTTAGTGTAACAATCTAACAGCATCACGCTCACTGTTATCAGATTTCTATTTCTGTATCGCCTGTTGTTTATTCAGTGCTGTCTCTCCTGTAGTTTGACTGTTAAAGATCAACACAAACCTGGGTTTTTAAATCTCACCTGTCCTTTTTTCAAGGTCTTAATATGCTTCCTGAAATCTGCCACTCAAAATATTCTAGCTTGAGGCTTAACCAGTGATTTTTAAAAATCTAGCGTGACTTTGGATTCTGTAATAGTATCAAATATCAAAAAGCTTAACTACTTTAGTTTACTGTATCACTTGATTTCTGAATATGCAGCCCCTCAAAATCATGCCATTTAGTTTATACCAGAAGGATCTTTATGTTGTTTTCTCAAAATGCATCACTTTGTGCTATTCAGCATGTGTAGCCTATTCCTTTTAATAGTCATTGCTGGAATGTCAACATTGCAGCCTGGACCAGCAATTATTGAACTGCTTCAGTCTGTGGTGAACAAATACCCACAGTGCTAGAGGGAAAGGAGTTCCTGGAATTTGACCCATCCACTGGGAAGGAACGCTGATGTATTTCCAAGCCAGGATGTTGCGTGGCTTGGAGGGGAGCTTGCAGGTGGTGATGTTCCCATGTATTTGCTGCCTTGTCCTTCTGACTGTTGGACGTTGTTGGTTTTGAAGATGCTGTTGAAAGGGCTGGTGTGTGGCTACATTGCATCTTGTAGATGGTACACAGTGCTGCTATGGTGCATCATTGGTGGAAGGAGCATTGAAGATTATGGATGGGGATCCAATAAGCAGGCTGCTTTGTTCCGGATGTTGTCAAGCTTCTTGAGTGTCATTGGAGCTGCACTCATCCACAATGCATTCCATTACATCCTTGCTTGTGCCTTGCAGGTGGTGGATAGGTCTTGTGGAGTCAGGATGTAAATTACTTGCCACAGAATTCTCAACCTCTGACCTGCTGATGAAGCCACAGTATTTATATGAATAGTCCAGACCAGCTTCCGGTCCATTGATAACCACCAAAATGTTGATAATGGGAGATTAGCAATAGAAATGTCCAGGGAAGATTATTAAGTATTTTCTTATTGGGCATGGTCATTGTGGGGCATAAATACTACTTCATCAGCTTATCTGTGTCTACCTGTATGCACTGTCATGCTCGCTAAGTATTAGACTTCTCAGTGGACCCCTGCAAGAGCTGATGTGTTACTTTTTCATCAGGGGCTTCCCGTGAGCAAGGACATTCTAAAAATCCTGTGCTGGAGCGTTTCCGTGGCTTCCATTTCCCACACTCTAAGGAGATGATGCGTATCTTTCACAAAAAATTTGGACTGCACCAGTTCCGAACAAACCAGCTGGAAGCAATCAATGCTGCCCTGCTGAACGAAGACTGCTTTGTCTTGATGCCCACAGGTAAGTACCCAAGACATTCTGGAATAAGTAGCTCAAATAATTTGGAATTTTTTTATTGTATCAAAGGCAGTAGCTAAGTGGAAGTTAATTTTCTTTATTTGTAATTATTGATTTATAGTCCATAATGGAGTTTATTTTTCTTTCTCTGTCACCTGCCAACCCAGACAGATATAACAGATTCCACAGGAGCTCTTCAAACAAGCCACGAGGAATTCTGGGCAATGCTTAGTTTAGTGTTTGTGGAAGCTTGTACCAAATCATGACCACCTTTCCAGCTATTTCTAATTTTGGTGACTTCGCCTTGAATGAGTATTTCAAATTAAATAAAGATATTTAATTGTTATCACTGGAAGTGGCTAATTTAAAGATGTTCAGTTTGCTTAAGATCTACTTCCTTAAGATGGGAGAATCATTTTATGGCAAATTCTAACACAGTCTGTCTCGTGTTCTGTGTCGCTACAGACACTCCACTCGGGTGTTTAACCACCTCATTCACAGCCTGTCCTTACATTCATTTATAAGAATTACTTGGATTTTGAAGGTGCCTTTCACACCTTAAGATGACCCAGTGTGTTTCATATGCAACAGCATGCTTTAGAAAGGTAGTCACTGTTTTCTGGCACATTTCATGTGTTTCAATCAGCATATAGCAGGGCTCTCAGAAGTTCCAATGTGATAATAACCAGGTAATTTGTTTTAGTGTTACCTGGTTGAAAGACAAATATTTGCTAAAACACTGAGGGAAGGAAAACGTGGCCCCAGATCTGATCCAAAAGGTATGATCAAATAAAATGTTTATTTGGTGATTTTATTTGAAGAGCCTTTCTGTTACAAAACATACAAGGATCAAATATAGCTCCAATTGTAAGTGCCTGTACTATGAGAACATACCACTGCTGGCTGGGCTGCTCCCTGGCACCTTGGTGTCTTTAGGTATGCTGCCTTACTTGGTATATTGTTCTTCTAAATGTGACAGATATCATTTCAGAGCTTTCCAATGAATGCTGTTGTTTTTCTTCCCTTCATTTATTGTGTGCATGTATATTCTGTTTGTGGTATCCCTTTATAACAGTTATAATTAAAATATTGCATATCTCCCCCAATAGCTGGTTGATAAAGCCTTTTTGTTTCCCCTGGATGCCTTGACATGATCATGGTATGCAGAATGCCTTTGGGTCTGAGACTTGCTCAGTGAGTAATTGAGCCTTCCAGAGCAAGATAGACCCTCCTTTGATCTTGGTCTGTTCTGGGTTAGTTAGGTGGTGGTGGAAGCACTGCTGTTGACTCTGTACCTCTTGTTATTCAGTGACACCTCAGCATGCTGTCCCTCACATACCAGCTCCCCATTCCCAGTGAACATAAAAAAGTAAGATTGAACCTTTCTTTGAAACGAACAAAGTGCTGGAGCAACTCAGCAAGTCTGGCACCATCTTTGGAGAGAAAAAGAGTTAACATTGGTAGTCTTTTGACTCCTCCCACTTCCTACAGACTAAGGGGGTGGCCATGGGCACCCGCATGGGCCCCAGCTATGCCTGCCTCTTTGTAGGTTACGTGGAACAGTCCCTCTTCCGCACCTACACAGGCCCCAAACCCCACCTCTTCCTCTGGTACATTGATGACTGTATCGGCGCTGCCTCTTGCTCCCCAGAGTAGCTCGAACAGTTCATCCACTTCACCAACACCTTCCACCCCAACCTTCAGTTCACCTGGGCCATCTCCAGCACATCCCTCACCTTCCTGGACCTCTCAGTCTCCATCTCAGGCAACCAGCTTGTAACTGATGTCCATTTCAAGCCCACCGACTCCCACAGCTACCTAGAATACACCTCCTCCCACCCACCCTCCTGCAAAAATTCCATCCCCTATTCCCAATTCCTCCGCCTCCGCCGCATCTGCTCCCACGATAAGACATTCCACTCCCGCACATCCCAGATGTCCAAGTTCTTTAAGGACCGCAACTTTCCCCCCACGGTGATTGAGAACGCCCTTGACCGCGTCTCCCGTATTTCCCGCAACACATCCCTCACACCCCGCCCCCGCCACAACCGCCCCAAGAGGATCCCCCTCGTTCTCACACACCACCCTACCAACCTCCGGATACAACGCATTATCCTCCGACACTTCCGCCATTTACAATCCGACCCCACCACCCAAGACATTTTTCCATCCCCTCCCCTGTCTGCTTTCCGGAGAGACCACTCTCTCCGTGACTCCCTTGTTCGCTCCACACTGCCCTCCAACCCCACCACACCCGGCACCTTCCCCTGCAACCGCAGGAAATGCTACACTTGTCCCCACACCTCCTCCCTCACCCCCATCCCAGGCCCCAAGATGACATTCCACATTAAGCAGAGATTCACCTGCACATCTGCCAATGTGGTATACTGCATCCACTGTACCCGGTGCGGCTTCCTCTACATTGGGGAAACCAAGCGGAGGCTTGGGGACCACTTTGCAGAACACCTCCGCTCAGTTCGCAACAAACAACTGCACCTCCCAGTCGCAAACCATTTCCACTCCCCCTCCCATTCTCTTGATGACATGTCCATCATGGGCCTCCTGCACTGCCACAATGATGCCACCCGAAGGTTGCAGGAACAGCAACTCATATTCCGCCTGGGAACCCTGCAGCCATATGGTATCAATGTGGACTTCACCAGTTTCAAAATCTCCCCTTCCCCTACTGCATCCCTAAACCAGCCCAGTGCATCCCCTCCCCCCACTGCACCACACAACCAGCCCATCTCTTCGCCCCCACCCACTGCATCCCAAAACCAGTCCAACCTGTCTCTGCCTCCCTAACCGGTTCTTCCTCTCACCCATCCCTTCCTCCCACCCCAAGCCGCACCCCCAGCTACCTACTAACCTCATCCCACCTCCTTGACCTGTCCGTCTTCCCTGGACTGACCTATCCCCTCCCTACCTCCCCACCTACACCCTCTCCACCTATCTTCTTTACTCTCCATCTTCGGTCCGCCTCCCCCTCTCTCCCTATTTATTCCAGTTCCCTCCCCCCATCCCCCTCTCTGATGAAGGGTCTAGGCCCGAAACGTCAGCTTTTGTGCTCCTGAGATGCTGCTTGGCCTGCTGTGTTCATCCAGCCTCACATTTTATTATCTTGGAATCTCCAGCATCTGCAGTTCCCATTATCATTGGTAGTCCAGTGCTCATTTGTGGCTTTCTTTGATCTCCCAACACTAAGTACACAGTGACACACTATGAAAGTTATTCATGTGGAGACAATTACTTAGCTGGCATGTTAGAAGTAAAAAAGTTTTGGGACATCCCAAAGCACTTCACAACCAAACAATTGTTTTTGTAGCTATAGTTACTGTTGTTATATAGATGTGTGTGACAGTCAATTTTCATTTAATAACAATGATGGGCCATGGGGCCTTTTTCTGTACTGTAAGCCTCTATAATTGTGTATCCCTATCCCACAAATGGAAAAGTTAAGTGATGACAGGGGTAATCAGTATTATTACTGATGGTAGTAGGAGGTTTAATGTGGGGAGGTCACCATGAGCAATCCCTTTTCTTTCATCAGTGTTACAGAGTAAGGTAAACGTGGCAAAAAGAATGACAGAAAACCATCTGGTCTTCTGGAAAACACTCATTACACAGCAGCCCTTTGTTGCAGATTATTCTCCTAGCCTGTGTTTCTATGTTGTGATTTGTCCTGTCTGTCTGTTTCAGGTGGTGGTAAGAGTTTGTGTTACCAGCTGCCAGCCTGTCTCACCCAAGGAGTCACTGTTGTGATTTCCCCACTCAGGTCACTGATCCTCGATCAGGTGCAGAAGCTGACCTTGTTTAATGTGAGTTTTAAGTGTCTCTTTATTCACTTCAGTAATTGAAATGCACCTCCTGTTTCTCATCAGTACGATAGTAATATAACTTTGCAATAACCAGGAAAATTTCAATGCACTTGTTTGATGCTAAAATTGTTTTTCATGTGGAGAGAAAACTGAGTGGAGATTTAATAATGGGATTCAATGTTGAGTGCTTTAGACAGAGGAAAGCAGGGAAATTTGTTTCCTGGCAATAAAGCTGTGGTGATTTTTTTAAAAAAGGATTTGTCAGAAGTACCAGAGGGAGATGAGGTTTTTTTTGTCTGAAACAGCAGTCAAACCAGATACGATGGTAATTTTCAAAAGAGAATTGAATAAACACTTGAGGAAATTTGCATGATATGTGGACGATGTGGGACTAATTGAAACGTTTTTTAAAGAGATGGCACAGACCCAGTGGACAAATGGTCTCTTTCTGTGCTTTATTGTTTAATGTTTTATATTAAAGGTAGCAAAAAGGAGCTGTTTGAGAGGAGAGCTATGGATCTTTAATTAAATTCAGCAATGTACGTAGACTAGAGGATGACTGTTTAATCTGCATCAAACAGGGGGAAGGGAATAGACTCCCCGACTTTAACACTGACATGATATACTTTTCCTTTATAAGAGATTGATTGGAAGTTTGTGATTACCTGCACAGTGTGCTCTTTTTCAAAACTCCATTCCAATGTTGTAGTTCATTTAAGACGTCAGTCTGACCCCCAAGGGAAGGGAAGAGAGATACAGATTCAGTGGATGATTGAGGATTACACTTTGACACCTTTGCAAAACACTGACAACCCTGAGCGTGTGAATAGATCTAATCAGCGCAAGCAAACCATTAAGAAACTTTTGTGGAGGGAGTGAAGGCCTGGAGACATGTTTGAAATGTGTACCTTATTTTCCATTAACAGATTCCAGCGACACACCTAACTGCAAATAAGAGTGACTCTGAAGCTGCCAGTATCTATATGCAGCTATCCAAGAAGGATCCTGTTGTGAAGTTACTCTACTGCACGCCTGAGAAGGTGAGCCGTAAATATGTGCTTTGATTAGATTAGGGAGTTATTGACCCTCCTGATATTCTGGTTTAATCGGGTAAAATTGTCCTGTTTCTCTCTGATGAGTCTAAGATTGTGGGCTGCATGTGAGGAGACATTTTGACAGGCTTAAATTGGGAGTTTCCACTATACCCTCCTATATCCACATGTCAAATGTATAAAGTTGATTGGAAAAGTGTATAAACACAGCTTTTTAATTTTATAGACACGATAGAGAAACGAACTGCTGCGTACAATGTCATAGAATGTTCTGAAGAAGTCATACTGGACTCAAACGTTGAATCTGTTTCAGTCTCTGCGGATGCTGCCAGACTTGCTGAGTTTCTCCAGCACATTCTATGTTGTGTTTCTGAAGATGGGTCTAGGCCCGAAATATCAGCTTTCCTGCCCATCTGATGCTGCTTGGCCTGCTGTGTTCATCCAGCTCTACACCTTGTTATCTCAGTGTTGTTTTAGAACCATTTTTGTTTCCTCTGGAATTTTTGATTAAATATTTCATCTGAATGAAAGTTTCATCATATACTCAGATCTCTTTCCTTTTGGAAATAAAAGCTGAACACAGTGCGAACTATATTATAACTGAACAAATTAGTTATGCTTATAGCCACACACAATGAGAGCATGATTTAGTGACTTAAAAAAATAGGAATTTACTTACAGTGAGGCTGAGGAAAAGTATATCCACATCAGAGGAGCAATCCCTAGTATACCACCATGTGTTGTATGTGCAAGAGTTGTCCGAAGCGCACATCATTCAGTATTGACCCTGCTCCATAGTTTGTGGAAATATTGAGAGTTTATTTTTTAGTACCAGAAGCACTAGCAGATTTATAATTACATTGTGGTTGACTCTTAACTGTGCTCCAGGTGGCTAGACGGTTGTACCAAACAACTACAGCGAGAGATAGAAAGTGTTTACCATCCTGTTGGGGAACTAGAGAACCGAGTGATGTGCAAATCCTGCAATGAACTTTAAGTGACATTTGGTCACTTGACCCAAAAAAACATTAATGCTGATTTCATTCCACAGATGCTGCTAGACCTACTTAGCTTCTCCAACAATTTCTGTTTTCATTTGAGTGGCATTTCCCTAGCCTAATAATTTTGATTCTCCTTGTTAATTCAGGTCAGTGCCAGTAACCGACTGATTGCTGCATTGGTAAATTTATACGAGAGGAAACTTTTGTCTCGTTTTGTCATCGACGAGGCTCACTGCGTTAGCCAGGTAACTTGATGCTTCTGTTTCTAGATTTCTTCTTTGACTCTGGTGGCACTCTGGATCACAAGGTGTCAGGTTCAAGCCCCATTACAGTGTATAAAATATCAATCACCAGTTAGAGCTTTGGATAACCCATTGAACTGAGCTCTCCACAGCTCTTTAGATAGATCAAAAAGACTGTCGGAGTCTGAAAAAGAACAGGAGAGTTCTGCCTGGTGCCCTGTCATTATTTATCCCTCAACCAAGATCACTAATAGAAATTATCTGGCCATTTGCGCATTGCTGTTTGTGCCACACTTCACTGGCTGTGAATGCTTCAGAATATAATGAGGTTTTTAAAGATAACATATAAATTTACATTTTCTTTCTATTTGTACACAGAACATTGGTTATCGCATGTTACATGCATGCTAGGATGTGAAATGAAGGGTCGTTCTGTCATATGTCATTAATTAAAGTGCTTGCCTCCTCCCTTTGAGTCCATGCTTGCTGACTATGAGTGCGATAACCAAGCTTGAGACCGTTTGCGTGCCCACACTCCCATTTCTCATCCAAGTATCACTGAATGAGAAATAGGAAAAGACATACAGCCTGGATTATTTCTATTCCCCAGGGGTTGAAGCTACTTGTAACACCCCGGCTGAGAGAAGTCACTTCAGTGCAGACTGAGAACTGGACCCAAAATGTGATGCTTCACTGATAGTGGTGAGCTTCCTCTTATTTTTCTAAACTGACTCCAGTTCCGCAGTCATCAGGAGGAGTATGTTTTGAGTGGGTGGATGCACACAGCTGACAAACACCCTCAGGAATAGCAGAGAGCAATATCTTTTTCAATATTATACCTGCTGTTCAAAGCCATGATTCATCTTGTAAATTAGTACCAAATGAGCGTAGGCTGCGGTTTACGATGCATATCACAGCTCACAACGGCTTGTACAAACAAAAGATCTTTTCCTTGGAGATTCTCCCTATTAAGATCTCAGTGGTGGCAACAACTGAAGACAAGCTTGTTTTGCAAAATGTCATTCTGTGCTGACTGCTCATCTGTTGATGTTTGATGAACGGGGACAATGGATGGGGTTTGATGTCCATTTGGGAGGTAGCGGGGGCCTGGAGACTCTCTGTCATTAAGATCCAGAAGAAGGAATCCACTTTAGCAGCACACCAGCCTGTTTCTCATGCTGTACAAGGGTCAAATGAATACTGAATCCTAATTTTCTTTCTCACTTTTGCCTCTTTTGACCCCTTTGTCACTGGAAGCTCTTCCTTCATTCCTTATTCCCTAGCTACATTGCAGTAGCAATTTTTTTTAAACTTTGTCCTTTCGCTTCACTTTATGTTTTCCTAGTTTATGTATATGCCTTGCTAGATATGTACTTATAAACATTGCTCATGTTGTTGACTGCAGTATTGCAACTGGTTGTTCACTGTACCCTTATTACCTTCATCTTGGTAGCAGTAAATGTTACTGAATACTTGTTTATTATTCGTACCTCTATGTGCTCGTTCCTCAATTACTTCTGAAGTCTTTCAGAAGTTAACTCTTTCTGTTTCTATCTGTATTTAGTGGGGCCATGATTTCCGTCCTGATTACAAGAGACTGAATGAGCTTCGGAGCAAGTTTCCCTCGATCCCAATGATGGCCCTGACGGCCACAGCCACACCCAGGGTCCAGAAAGATATCCTCAACCAGCTCAAGATGCTGAAGCCTCAAGTGTATGTTCCTCCTTTTCTTGGTGGATGAGAGGGGTGATAAAGAGTATTATGTTTAGATTAATTAACAACAGTCAGATATTCACTTGTGCGCTTTTCAAAATGTCACATTTCAGATTTCACACTTCGGTGAGTTTTTAGAGAAAAAGTTGAAGCAATTATTTCCTGATGGTTTTTCTGACACTGGGTAGGAACTAGGGATATAAAAATCTCTACCTATCTATGAACACAGCTTTCCAGGAATTGAACCTTCGGCCCTAATGATGCCCAGTTGTATCTTAGCAGCAGAATCGTATCATTCAGCAGTATAATGCTTCCATCCTTCTAAGCCATGATCTTTCATCAACAACAATTCTTAAGACCCAGATTTAACTCTGAATCAAAATTTGATTTTATCGACTGCTCCCTGTACACCTCCCATATACTTATCAATAAAAGTTGTAAAGAGAGAGGGGCTTGGATTTCTATAACATCTTTCTGATCTCTAGGCATCCTAAAGCATTTTACACCCAATGAAGTGCCTTTTGAAATATAGTCAGCTATCATAGGGCTTGTGACGACCAATTTGCACATAGCCAGCTCCCACCAACAATGTGAAAATGGTGATATAATCTGAGATTTAGAGATGATATTTGAGGATAAATGGTAATCCTGGGTCATTGAGTTGAATCTCCAGCTCCTCTGTATTGTGAAAAGCAATTTTCCTTCAAATCAACTTTATTTATTCGATATATGTTATTCTTTTTCCCTCTTCTAAGTGGCACTCAGTCCTTGTGATGGCACTTGTATCTTGGAGTTAGTAGGTTGCGACCTTGAAGCTCCACCACAGAAGTTGAGCTCATAAAATAAGCTGATATTGCAGGAGCATCGCACTGATTGGGATGCTGTCTTTCATCAGAGCTACTTAACCAAATCTTGATTTCTAGCACAGGGGAATATTAAAGATCCCATACCAATATTTGAAAAGGTGGAGGTATTTTTCCCCAGTGCCCTGGCTAATATTTACACCTCAACTGACCCAACTGAAAACAGATTAAAATGTAACTTAAAATAAAAGTTGCTGGAGAAACTTAGCAGGTCAAGCAGCATCTGAGAGCAACAGAGTTAATGTTTCAGGTCAATGACCTCCACATAAACTAACAATTTTTTTCAGTTACTTTGGGCTTCTAGCATCTGCAGTTTTTTTTACTTTTGTGAAATGTAATATATCTTGCTCAAGGACACTTGACATGGTTGGACCATGGTATTCTCACTGGCTAGTAAATCAGCTGAATGCATTGGAGATGTGGGGTTGAATCCCCGTATCATTTAAGTGTAAGCCGTTGCCTTTTTACCACTCTTGATCTCGTGCTCTAGTAGAATATCTAGCTGCTAACATAAGGAATAGTCAAGGTACTGTCAGCCTACAAATACCTCCATCATCTCGATGAATAAAGTATCCTGCTTCTGTTCTGTATGTCCCACAATGAAGTAACTGATTTTGGGAAGTGGGCAATCAATCAAAGTTATTCATTCTGTAGTATACCTACAGTTCTGTGGATTCTGTACAGGCTAGCGAAAGTTGGCTATCACTTCTGTTCTATGGAGTTCTGGTATTGAGGCTTCATGTTGAAATTCTGCAGGTTCACCATGAGCTTCAACAGACACAACTTGAAGTATGAGGTGCTGCCGAAAAAGCCTAAGAAGATTGCTGAAGACTGCATTGATTGGATCCAGAGGAACTATCCACGTAAGTGTCACCTGAGTGGTGTACTCCTCTCCTTTGGCTCCCCGTGTATAGCTGAACATTTCGGACTTATTGATTATTTAATTGTTTTGTACAATTAGGGATAAATATTTATATGCATGACATGACACTCTGACGTGGCTATACTGGTTTTAATAATCTAGTAGATCATCACTGGTCACATCTTTGGAGGGAACATAGTCGTAGCTAGTATAAAGTTGGGAACCTGCCAACTTTTGCACAGGTAACTATCTCATGGAAAATGTTAAAAACAGAAACATCCTTCTTTTAGCATCTATCTATTGGAAAATGGGACCTAGGTGTCTTTGTTCACCAATTGCTCAAAGTGAGTATGCAGGGACAGCAGGAGGTGAAGAAGGCACATGGGATTTCATAGCAAGGAGATTCAAGTACAGGAGCAGGTATGTCTTGCTGCATTTGTACAGGGACTTTGTGAGAACATGTTGTGAGTATTGTGTGCAGTTTTGGTCTCCTTATATGAAGAGGGACATTCAGGCTGCAGAGGCCCTGCAAAGAAAATTTACCAGACTGATTCCTGCGATAGCAGGACTGGCTTATGAAGAGAAACTGGATTGAATAGGACTATATTCCCTGGAGTTTAGAAGAGTGGAGGGGGAATCTCATAGACACCTATAAAATTTGAACAGAACTAAACGGGGACATCCTTTTAGCACTTCCTAATGACTGGGGAGTCTAGAACCAGGAGTTACAGTTTGAGGATACAGGGTAGGCCATTTAGGAATAGGATGAGAGCTTCCTTCACCCAGCATGTGGTGAGCCTGTGGAATTCTCTGCCACGGAAAGCCGTTATGGCCAAAACATTGTATGTTTTCAAGAAGGAGTTTGACATTGTTCTTAAGGCTAAAGGGATTGGAGAGAAAGTGGTAACAGGGCACTGAAATGGATGGCCAGCAATTATAATACTATGTGGTGGAGCAGACTTGAAGAGCTGAATAACCTACTGTTATTTTCAGTGTATCTTTGTTTGAAGTTTAAATGTTTAAGTAGTTATCCAGCACCATATTTTACTGGTGGAAGTAGTAGCTGTGATTTGCAGCAATTCAGTCTCTGTAAGCTTTGTTCATTTTATTGCATTCTCTCTCTTGTACTGTCTCTGTATCTCTTATAGTATTAAACTTATTCAATATTCAGTCAATATTTTACAATAGGTCACTTCGCTGTTGATTTTCCAATAATTTTCAATGTAGTGTGAGTCTGATGTGAAAGCTAGAACTAACTTTATTTTGATTGTAAGCTTGTAAGTAAAATCACTTTACTGAACTGGACAGAGGAATGTGTTGTAAGTTGATAATGTAATGATGAACCAAACCTGTTTCTCACCACTGTAGCTGTGCACAAATGAGTTTCTTTGAAGCGTAATCATCATTGTGATGTTGACAAAAATGTGGTTTGCATTCTGCTGTACCCTTCCTGTGCATTCTGGTATGTTGATGTGGTTCCCAATGTATAATCACAAAACCTTAGGAATCTTAATCCAGTCTTTATTTCCATGGTTACCAGTACTTAAAACTCAAACTTGAAGTTATGGAGAGTGGTGAACCTTTGGTTGAATGTATTGTTGAGTGTTATATCACATTACCACCGGTCTCCATCCATTGCTTCTCCATATTTCCACTGTTGGCTGCAGAATCAGTTCATCCTTATGTTGCTCTGCCCCCACCCTCTCACCATCAGTCACTCTACACGTTTTCATATAGCTCCACCTTCCATTTCAATAGGAAACAAAACCTAATTGAATGAATCTAGGCATGGTTACTTATTTCCAATATTACTGTAACAATAGTTCGAAAATGGAAACAACTTTTTTTTTTGTTTTTTCCCTATATGACTTTGCATCTGGATTTTATGGGCAGCAGGAGGTTGACAAATTCTGGAGACTCCAGGCCAATCCTGGAGAGTTGATAACCCTAATCACGGCTGAAACTGAGCCAGTCAGTTTAAGGTGGAAACTGTTAAGCACAGCGCTCAGAAATGTTTTCAAATGCAGCCTTGCAAGAATATTGCTGTTTAACATTCCCACTAAGACTCCTGGCTTCTTGGTCAAGTGTTTAGTCTTAGAAAATGATCCTTGGAATTTATCATCAAATCTTGGAGGATTGTCAATCCTTGTGTCATGTAATGGTTACTTCCTGATTTACCTCACTTGTTGATGGTGCTCAGCAAACTAAGGGACTTCATCTTTTTAAAAGATGCTGCACTAACTCCCCATTTCTATCGTTAACAGGTGACTCGGGCATTATTTACTGTTTGTCACGGCATGAATGTGACACGGTGGCTGAAACTCTGAAGAGAAATGGAATAGCCGCACTGGCCTATCATGCTGGCCTTCAGGATTCGGACAGGGATCTGATACAGAACAAGTGGATTAATCAGGAAGGCTGCCAGGTAAGGAGATCTTAAAATTCAGGCACAGTTATCTTCCTTGATCGGTGGGCTTGCTTCTTCGTGCACGATATCTTCTGTAGCTCGACCACCTACAAATGTTAACAGTTTCTCTCTGTCTGACTGTCCATGTCGCTCATGATTTAGAACATCTCTGTCAGATCTCATCCTTGTCTTCTCTGACTATATCGAATGGACCAGATTGGAGGAGGCTATTCGACATACTGTGTTTCTGCTGGACCTGTGAGAGAGTTGACTAATTAATTCCATTCCTGCGACCAGTTTAAAAAAAAATCCCTTTTGAAAGTTACCATAAAAGCTGTTTATATTGCCGTTTCAGGCAGTACGTTCCAGATTATAACTTTCTGTATAAAAATAATTCTCCTCACTTTCCATCTGGTTCTACCAATTTCTTCAAATCTGGTGTGTCCTGTCTACTGACTGTTTAGTCAAGAAATAGCTTTTCCTTATTTACTCCATCAGAAATTAATTTTGATTATCTGCCCATAACTTTCTTGCTTCAAGGAGAATAACCCCAGCTTCTCCAGTTTCATATAGCTGACGTCTTTCAATCTTGCAAAATCTAAGTTGCTAATAATATTATTTTAAGTGAATTCATCATGTGCAATTTTTTTTTGTGGAAGCTGGGGATGTAACTTTGAAGCTTGGTGTAAAATTTGTTTTATCCTATCTTATGTTCATAATTTAATAAATTTTGCTAAGCTGAATAATATGTAAAAGAAGATGATGATGAGAATTGAAGGTGGTTAGAATGAACAGCCCTTCAAGTTACATAGACTCATCCTTAACCTGTGTGTTTCCACCAGGTGATCTGTGCCACCATTGCCTTTGGAATGGGTATTGATAAACCAGATGTTCGATATGTGATCCATGCCACACTGCCCAAGTCGATCGAAGGATACTACCAGGAGTCGGGTCGTGCTGGGAGGGATGGCGAAATGTCCCATTGTGTCCTTTTCTACAGTTATAGTGATGTCACCAGGATTAGGCGCATTATCCAAAGTGAGTAAGCAATCAGTGTGAATGATGTCTCAGAGGATAGCAGAATTAAAGCATGTCTGAGATAGTTCGAAATGCAGATGCTGGAGAATCTGAGATAAAACGGTGTGAAGCTGGATGAACACAGCAGCCCAAGCAGCATCAGAGGAGCAGGAAAGTTTGACGTTTTAGGTCGAGGCCCTTCAACTTCCCTCGCCCATTCTGAAGAAGGATCTCGACCCAAAACGTCAAACTTCCCTGCTCCTCTGATGCTGCTTGGCCAGCAGCGTGTCTGAGTCAAATTGTCCAGTATTGTATTTGTCTGCTCAATGTGCGTTTTATGCTGTGGGATTCCATCAGTCTGCCTGAAAATTATTAACCCACAAATGCGGAAATTGTCTCTTAGAATCTCTGTGCACTGAGATGAATTGTACCCTGGATACTACTGTGATTGTGACTAAACTCGATCCTTGAGACTCCTCGTGCAAGCTGGTGATTGACAATGATGACATATTGTGTCCCCTACACTGGCCTAGTGCTTCAAGGCACTCGTTTAACACTGACTTTCAGACATGCAGTGGTTCAAATCTGGGTTTCTGTGGAATGAGCTAATCTCATCGGGGACCTGAGTGGATATGCTCCATTTGGCATCATGCCTTCACGTGTAACAGGTGTACGTATCACTGCTGATTTTGCTTTAATTGCATTGGGATGACTTTGCATTTGAAAAGGCACTTTAAAAATGCTGTGCCTTTCTTTTCTGTGCATTTTCCAATGAAACTACCCACATGTTAGAGATGGAGTGTAGAAGTGAGAAAGTCATGTTACAAATATGCAAGACATTGGTATTATCACATTTAGGCTAGAGTGTACAGCTTGGTCTTCACCAGCTTCAAAATCTCCCCTTCCCCCACCGCATCCCAAAACCAGCCCAGTTCGTCTCCTCCCCCCACTGCACCACACAACCAGCCCAGCTCTTCCCCTCCCCCCACTGCATCCCAAAACCAGTCCAGCCTGTCTCTGCCTCCCTAACCTGTTCTTCCTCTCACCCATCCCTTCCTCCCACCCCAAGCCGCACCCCCATCTACCTACTAACCTCATCCCACCTCCTTGACCTGTTCGTCTTCCCTGGACTGACCTATCCCCTCCCTACCTCCCCACCTATACATTCCTCTCCACCTATCTTCTTTTCTCTCCATCTTCGGTCCGCCTCCCCCCCCCCCCCCCCTCCCTATTTATTCCAGAACCCTCACCCCATCCCCCTCTCTGATGAAGGGTCTAGGCCCAAAACATCAGCTTTTGTGCTCCTGCGATGCTGCTGGGCCTGCTGTGTTCATCCAGACTCACATTTTATTATCTTTGTACAGCTTGATCTCCTTGTTTAAAGAGGGCAATACTTTGTTTAGGGGTAGTTCATGAGTTTCATCAATGGTTTACGGGCTGAAAATGTGTTGTATGAGGAAATTTGGAGCAGTTTGGGCCTGGATTCATTGTAATTCAGAAAAAAATGAGAGTGAGCTGATCAAAGCATAAACATTCCAAGGGAGCTTGGCAACTGAATGTGTAGAGGATGGTTCCCATCAGTGGGAATTCTAGAACTAGAGAACACGGTTTAAAAATAAGGGTCTCCCATTTATGATGCAAGAATAAAAAGCCATTGAATCAATGGAATCCCATTCCTGCAGTGCGTAAATTGCTCTTCAAGGTCTTTCAAAGTCAAAAGCTTTGTTTTTAAAGAAGTTTTTTTCTTTTCTGACTTTTCTTTCCCCTCAATCCAATTTTCCTTCCCTTTTTAGTTCTCTCTTTGCCTGATTTGACTCTAATTCTTCCAAGTTCCATCACTGCCCTCTTTGTTTCTTTGACTTCAATTGGTAATAGAGATAGATAGTTGATTCTGTCATTCACTGAGGTCCTGATGATCTCATGCTTATTTGATTTCACCTTACACTTCTAGCAATTTGTGGAGCGCATGTTGTTTGAGTGAGAAGCTTCTAATAAATAGAATAAACTGAGATTCTGCACCTTCAACAAATTCCGAGCCATTGTCTCCATGATGCAGTGTTGTAATTTCTGTTAAAATGATCTAACAAAGTGCCCTGATTTCTACAGTGGAGAAGGATGGGAACCAATTCACCAAACAGACCCACTTCAACAATCTATACAACATGGTACATTATTGTGAGAATGTGGTGGAGTGTCGCAGGATACAGCTGCTGGCATACTTTGGGGAAAATGGCTTTAATCCCCAATTTTGCAAAGAACACCCAGAAGTGGCTTGTGACAATTGCCTCAAGAAGAAAGTAAGTTCAGTTGAAATAGTAGTTACACTGTTCCTATCCTGAAATGTTAGGTACTTTTTAAATAAAAATAACCCTCCTATCTCCTTTTCGGTAGAATTACAAGACCAGGAATGTCACGAATGAAGTGAAGAACATTGTGCGATTTGCTCAAGAGCACTGTGCTAGTGCCAATAGAAGAATACACAATGCAGGCCAGCCGTCCAGCAGGCTCACTTTAAACATGCTGGTTGATATCTTCCTCGGTGAGTGTAGATTATTTACAGGGAACTCTCTGACTGGTTGTGTGTGTCAGGGTGGAGAAATAGGGTATTAGAACACCAAATTATCATTGCTAAGGTGGCATCATTATTACTGTTGTAATATTAATTAGAAAAGAACTTTGCTTTCAACAAAGTTCCTGTATAAATGCAAGTTCTCTTCTTCGTAAGGCAGTACTGTGAGGAGACGGGATTACTGGCATGAGGAGGAGCAAACATTAACTTTCAAACCACTTTATCAAAAACACGAAGTGGGGCTGTAGTTCTGAATTATGTGGGCATTCCCTTTCTTTCCCTGAATCTGCAATACTGTCAGATCTTTTCAAGAGACACGGTCAGTTGTAAATCCTTTCTCTAAGGCTGTGTTCAAATTTATTCTCTCAAATATGCTCATAGCTACTAAACTTGCCCACTAGGTTGCAAAAATGCCAGAATCCAATCTGGTATATTTGGAGCAGGAGCTGCCTATTCCCGTCACAATGTAGAACGACTGTTTCGAAAATTGGTGCTGGATAGAATTCTGCGTGAGGATTTGTACATCACGGCCAATGACCAAGCAGTTGCTTATGTAACTGCTGGAGAGAAAGCTCAACAAGTTCTGATGGGTTTGCTCCAGGTATGTTAATTTTTATAAAAACTGAGAGAACTGCAGATGCTGTAAATCAGGAACAAAAACAAAGTTGTTGGAAAAGCCGAGCAAGCCTGGTAGCATCTGTGAAGGAGAAAACAGTGTTAACGTTTCAGGTCTGATGACCCTTCCTCAGAAGCTTCCTCACAGGACCCGAAATGTTAGCTCTGCTTTCTCTGTGTTAATTTTTATCTCAAATTCATGTGTTCAGTCTCCTCCATTGACATTTACATTCACATTTGTGTTTAGCCACCCTATTATGTCCCAAGAAGTAATTTAAAACATAGAACAGCACAGGAATGGACCCTTTAGCCCATGATGTTGCGCCAAATTCTGCTTGTCTTGGTCCTGATCCCTCATGCCTAACATATTCATGTGCTTATCTAAAAGTCCCCTAAATGTCCTTATTGTATCTGCCTCCACTACCGAGATGGCACTGTGTTCCAGACTTCTACCACTCTGTGTAAAAAAAAACAAAAACCTGAGCCTCACAAGTACTTTAACTATCCCCCCTCACCTTAAACGCATGCTGTCTTGCATTAGACATTTCCACTCTAATTTATTGACAAAAAAGCCTTGACCTAATGTGGCACTGGGTAACTGTCAGGAATTTATACTCTAATCGTAGGTGGATTTTCAGGAGACCGATAATGCTAGCAGCATCAGGAAACAGAGGAATTCGATGGCAAAGAATGTTTCTAAACGGGAGAAGATGGTTAAGCAGTGTCTTACTGATCTTACTGAGCTCTGCAAGAAACTGGGCAAAACCTTTGGTGTCCATTACTTTAACATTTTTAACACTGCCACCATCAAAAGGATTGCAGGTATATTTGAAAAACTAATAACTGATGTGAATCATTAGAGAAAGCAAAGGTTCTTCTTTTGGGATCACAGTATTATGAACTTGACCAGGATTTTACTATCACTTGGAAATGCATTGCGCCTGTAAATCACCTACAGTTCAGTGCGAATCCTGATGAGGGGTCTGATGAAAGAATAATAAAGATTTGTATTTGTGTGGTACATTTCACCATATCAGTCTGTGACAAAGCATTTTATAGCCAGTGCAGCACATCTTGAAGCTTTGTTACTGTTTAAGGAGACATGGCAACAAATTAAACACAGCTTGTGCCCATGCAAAAGAAGGTGTTAACAGTCAAAAAGCAGCATTGATTGTGGAATGTACAAGGGGCTAGGGCACCAGGAAAAACTCTCCTATCTTCAAAATAATACCTTAGGATCCTTTACAGCTACGTGATTGAGTAAGTTCCTCAGTGAGTCAGATATGGTTCACTTCAGAGTCAGAGTTTGTGGTTCAGGCCCCACTCCAGGCTGACACAACAGTGTAGGACTGAGAGAATACCTATAATATGTTAAACCGAGGTTCTGTCTGCCTTCTCCACTTTTGTGGCAGTGTTTCAAAGAAAAGCAACTTGGGCAGTTATCCCTGCTGTACTAACCAGAATCAGTGTCATGATGACCTGGTCATTCTTATGTTGCTCTTGTGGAAGCTTGCTGTATACAATGTGGCTGCTGTATTTTTTACATTACAGTGGTGATTGTGTTTCAAAAATATTTTATTGGCTGTACAGCAATTTGGGATGTTCTATGACTGTGAAAAATGCTACATAAATATACATTTTTTAGAATCACAATCTGGGAGGAAGATATTGGCATAACGGTGTTGTCACTCGGCTAGTAAACCAGACGCCTGGCAGATGTTCTGAAGATTTGTATTTGTGTGGTACATTTCACTGTATCAGATCCCATCACAGCAATTGCATGTATTGATTATTCAATTAATAAGTTCTGGAATTGAAAGCCAGCATCTGAGATGGTGACCACAAAGCCATCATTAATTGTTTTAAAAACCCATGTGATTCACTTATGCCCTTTAGGGAAATCTGCAGTCCAGGTCAGGTTTACATGCAAATTCAAACACACGGCAATGAGAATCTTAACTCTTAACTACTCTTTGTAATGGCCTAGCAAACTGCTGAATTCAATATCACCTAGTGATACGGATCCAATTCTGGCCTTGTGGTGCTGCCTCATTGCATGCAATGACAAATACACAGTGGCAGTATCGGCCTGGATTTTGTGGTCAATTCTTTTCCATTGTCACAATAATCTATGTGTTAAGAGATAATGAGACAGTACTGACATTCAGCAGATTGCAACTCAATATAAAAGCCCTTCACTTACATATTTCTCGAATGTTGGTTGAATACTCATCATGCATTGAAAAAGTTGTATTTTATGACAGGGCAGGGTATGTTCTTAATATTGATCTGAATGATTAGTTTGTTCTCATGCACTTTCACAAAGCAGCAGTCAAACCTGTTTATTTTTATGTAAGAAAATGGCTAAGTTGAAGCTGCAACTGAAACAAAGTTTTAAAAAATTGGAAGAAAATTGTTAACATTCATGTGAGTTGCAATCCTGACAGGAAAATGTGTAGTTCCTGTTTTCCAGGCAATTGGTTCAGATCACAGCTGCTTTTGAGCTTATAAGTACTTAGGCTGGCTTTGAAGCACAACCTGGTCAGCCATGATCATATTGAATAGTGAAGCAAACTTGAGGGTCCTAATAGTCTACTCAGGTCCCTGTTTCCTGTGCCCATACATGTAAAGGATGTTAACATGTTAAATTTGTTTTCTAAAGAGTCATTGTCTTCGGATCCTGAAGTCCTTCTGCAGATTGATGGAGTGACTGAGGACAAGTTGGATAAATATGGAGGTGAACTTGTTGAGGTTCTCCAGAAGTACTCTGAATGGCAGTTGCCAGGTAAAGACAAGTCTCTCCCACTTAGGTGTAAAGAATCTTTAAGAGAAAGTAGGGTGCTTTGTTACCCCCTCCTCAAATGCAAGAAGACATTAATAAATTTGCACAACGTACTTAATTGCTGAATTAATTTCAGTCCAGCTGAGGTTTTATTTGGAGAGGAATAACAAGGTTTTGTACTGTTACAAAGGACTCCACTTTTACAGGTGTGTAAGTTCACAGAAAGTCACAATGCTGCATGACAAGACCATTTTAAAAACAAAAGCAAACCCAATACGCAAATGTATTTATTGAGGGATACAATTGAAAAGCAAGGAAGTTGAGTTTAACCGTTCTGAGCATCTAGTCTGTGCTATAACAGCACAGTGGGTATCTGTACACCCTAAGGAGGCAGCTCACCATCTTCACCGGGCAATAAATGCTGACTTATTCAGTGACACCCACATTCTCATGAATGAATACAAAGAAAAAGAGTTTCACAAGGATGACACACAGATATAAGATTATATTCATAAGGATAAACTAAACAGGTTGTATTCCTTTCTCAGTGTGACTTGATTTTATCATAGAGATTGTAATATGATTGAATAGAATAAACATAGTGGAATTATTTCCGCCCGTGGAGGCGTATAAAACCAGGGATCATACATAAAAAATATTCACTAATAAATCCAATAAGGTATTCATGAGAAAATTATTCAACAACAGTGATGAGAATGTAGACCTCGTTACCACTGAGTAACTGAAACAAACAGAATTGATAATAATGAAGTAGATAGGAACCGAAAGTATTACAGATGCTGGAAATCGGATACAAAAACAGAAATTGCTTGAAAAGCTCAGCAAGTCTGGCAGCATCTGTGGAGAGAAATCAGCTTCTGTTCTGAGGAAGGGTCGCTGGACCCAAAACATTAACGCTGATTTCTCTTTACAGATGCTACCAGGCTTGCTGAGCTTTTCCAGAAATTTTTGTTTTTGTTTATGAAGGAGGGTAAGACTTTGCAGAAAGATATGTTGATTTTTCTCAACCCATTCCCTTCCAACAAGAGTCACAACTTTCGGGCGGCACGGTGGCTCAGTGGTTAGCACTGCGGCCTCACAGCACCAGGGACCCGAGTTCGATTCCAGCCTCGGGCGACTGTCTGTGTGGAGTTTGCACATTCTCCCCGTGTCTGGGTGGGCTTCCTCCAGTCGCTCCGGTTTCCTCCCACAGTCCAAAGATGTGCAGGTTAGGTGGATTGGCCATGCTAAATTGCCCGTAGTGTTCAGGGGTGTGTGGGTTACAGGGGGATGGGTCTGGGTGGGATGCTTCAAGGGGCGGTGTGGACTTGTTGGGCCAAAGGGCCTGTTTCCACACTGTAGGGAATCTAAAGTTTAAAAAAAAACTTGCATTTATTAAACACCTTTAATATTATGAAACATTCCAAAATGCTTCATTGAAATGTAATCAGTCAAAAAATGATTGGGATATTCAGGCGGGTGACCAAAAGATTGGTCAAAAAGGTAATTTTTAAACTTTTTCTTAAAAGAGGTGAGAGGTCTTAGAACCTAAGTAGCTGAAGGCCATGGCAATAATCAAAATTGGAGATTTGCAAGAGGCCAGAATTGGAGAATTTTTTGATAAGTTCTAGGGCTGGAAGATGTCACAAAGGTAAGGCTTGGCTATGGGCAGTATTTGTAAGTAAGGATGAGAATATTTAAAGTTGAGGCATTACCGTACTGGGAGCTATTGTAGGTCAGTGTACACTAAGGAGGGTGGTGGTGATAGGTCGTACAGGTTTGTATTTGGCAGCACAGAGTTTTGGATGTGCTTGAATTTATGGAGGATGGGAAGTTGAGTTCTTGGTCCTGTTGAGTGGAAGAGATTATGTTGGTGATGTTTGGTCTTTGTTAATATCTTCTCTCCTATTTCCCAATGTGCTAACAGAGGAGGATGCACATGAAACAAGAGCTTCCGACAGTTGGATAGACTGTGGACAATCCCAGGGTGAGGACATGCAGTGTGAGGAAACCTCGGTATACTTCAATAAAAGCAAAAATACCAACAACAGAAAACGGAAAAAAGCGTCCTATTACAAAAAGACAAAGAAAAGGAAAACTGGATACAACAACCAGCAGTCTTCAAAAAGGTTTGCATCCCGTTTCAAATCATTATTCCTTACTCCACGACCTACTTCTGTTACTAAATGTAGTGTCTTATCAGGTGTGTGTGTTTGTGTTTGAAGTACATTAAAGTCATACACAGTACCTGAAAAAGGAAAACTTTGGAGATTTTGAATAGAGACCATTGCAGTTGTCGTTAAGAATGGTTTGATATTTGTATGAGGGAGTGTGGTTCTGGGGATTTTTGTTTTCTATGATATTGGTGATAAAGAACAAAAGATTTTATGATACAACAGCTGTATTGAGGGGTAATGGAAGATTGTGTCCATTGGGATGTCAATTGCCACAAAATCCATCGGAATGCAACATGAAGGGATAAAGAAGGAAACATGATTTTAGAAAAAGACAACTGAAGGGGGAAGGAAACAAAACACATAGAGCAAAATGGAATCCGAAGTCATGATCTAACGATGTTGAACTTGATGATATGGCCAAAAGGCCGTTAAAAAGGTGTAACACCTTAGCTTTCAACTCAACTTCTACTCTGCTGAACATTGAGATGAATGACAATCATAATCTTGCCCTCCGATCTTCTTCCATATGTTTTTCAAAACAAGGATGAGACATTTAAAATGGAGATGCTGCCAGATGATGAGGTCGTTGAGTGTCGATGGTGAGGACAGGGAGTAACTGGAGACTGGGACTTGATCCTAGTTAAGACACCGACAGCAAGTTTTGGATGAGCTCAGGTTTGCACAGGTTAATGTTAGAATAAACTTGCATAGTGAGTAATTCAGTGCTAAAGTCTGACCAATTTATATTCCTATTCTAAAGGAATGTGTTCAGGGAAAAATGTTCCTGAGCAATGGGAAGATTGTTCAGAGGTTCACTACATTCTAAGTCCAACATTCTCAGCTGATACTTAGACCTGCCAAGAAATCCCTTCTCATAAACTCCAGATGCCTTCTGTTGACATGCGCATTGTGGTTCTTTAAGGAATTCCTGTCCCTCAGATCCTGGTTTGTTAACGGTCTCAATGATCTGCTGCAATCGCATGATGTCATCCTTTCAGCATCTGTCTCCAACTGCAAAGGTTCAATCATAAAAGACCCAGGTAATGTCAGACGATGCGTGTCAACACGCTGTATGTGACTGAGGCAAATCAGAGCTCTCCGAGGTTGATAAACCATCCGTGATTCCAAACTAAATTGGCAAAATGTAAACTGAAGAAATTCCATCACTTGTGACCTCTGACTCATAAAATATTATTAATGAAAGTGCCTGGGGCTGATTTGTTGATGGATTTGAAAAAAAACGAATGCCACAGAAAATATCATTAATGTCAGGAGAAGATAAAAGCTTTTCCACAAACTGTCCATCAGGGAATAAACCGAGAGTATGGTAGGTGCATGATCTCGAGTTAATCGCAGCTGACGAAAGCTATTCTGCGTATCTAGTTTATTGTCCAGAAGAATCTCCACCTGAACAGTTACACACATTTTTGAAAACATTTTGTCTCTCACTCATGGGGACAAATACAAGAACATCAAATTTCAATGTTCCCCAGTGTCCTTGGGTGAAAACTCTGGATCTCCCTCCTGAACAGAACGGTGGGTGTAGTCTCATAAATATCCAGCAGAGCTTCAAGAAGGCGGCTCACCACCACCTTCTCAAGGGCAGCTAGGGATGAGCAAGAAGTACAGGCCCAGCCGGCAATGCTCACATCCCACAAATGAATTAAAGGAAGACAATTTATAGAGCAGTAAAATGCTGCTGGTGTTGGAAATCTGAAATGAGATTTTACAAAACAACTGGCTAGCAGTCTAGGGAGAGCAAAACAAAGTTATCATTTCAGGGTAGTCACCATTCATTAGAATTAAAGAGAAATTGGAATTAAAGTTTTTAAGCTGGTGGAGTGAGGAAGGGGCAGGAAGATCAAGGAAGAATGGCAGTGATAAGAAGGAGGGCAGAAGTGATTTAGATCATTAGATGTAGGAGCAGCAGTAGATCATTCAGCCCATTGAGTGTACTCCACGGACTCCTGTTATGTGTTTGAAATTTTGTGTCGTTTGCATTTTCTGTGCCGGGTGGCGTTGAGTGTTTTAGTTCCAGAGCCATAGTTGGGCCCATTCACGTTTGTACCCGAATTCACCTCCCAAAGATTGTGTAATTGTCGTCCTGACCTTTCATTCTCATTGCTGCAAAACGGGAATGGCTGGATGTTTTAAAAATCATACCTCTGTCACATAACCCTTATTTTTTTTTAAATTTTCTCATCCCTCTTTTTCCAAACTTATTCATGCTCTGGTGACCGGGCCACTTCACCCAGAGTAATAGTATGAACAGGACATATTTTCTAAACAAACAACAAGATCACAATCACTGCTTTTGTATTCCTAGGCACAGCTTACGGGTGCTGGGGCTATCTTCTCTGCTCCCAGATCTTGATTCTGTTGCTCTGTATTGTACCACAATAGCCACTGGAGGGCGCCACTTCCCTACATTCTGAATTTGGATGTGCTTTATAGAAACAGCATGCGGGCAAAAACATGTATTTCTGGAGATGGGTAATAAATGCTGGCCAACGCCCACATCATGTGAATTAATAAAGAAAATAAATTCTACCGCACGTTGCTCTAATCTCATCAGTCAGATCTGGGCAGCACAGGAAAATATTGTTGGCCACAATGCAGATTCACCAGAATGACACCAGAGCTAAAAGGATTAAATAATGAGAGCTGGTTCCAAAGGCCAGACTTTTATTCCCCTCAATATAGAAAGTTGTGGGGTGATGGGTTTGAGATGTTTGAAGGATTAGATAAAGAAAACAGAGAGACTACTTCCTCTAGTGGTGGCAGGGAGAGTGCACATCAAGAGGCTGAACCTTAATGTTAGAGCCCGGCTGTTCTAGGGTGATGTCAGGAAGCACTTGCTCACACATGGGATCTAAAGTCCAGACATTTTTCACCAAAAAGCTGTTCTCAACTGCATATCAGTTGTAAATGTTAAAAAAAAGTTTGATAACTCTTTGATAGACAAGTGTATGAAGAGTTACAGATCCAAGAGCAGGTGAATTGAGTTAGGATGTAAATCAGTCATTATCTCATTGAATGGTGATACAGGTTCAAAGGACTGAGTGGCCTCTTCCTGCTCCAACACACACTGATGCAGCAAAATGTAGTTAAAGCCCAAAACCAGCAACTGAGATCGAACATTGAACAGTACAGCACAGGAACAGGCCCTTCGGTCACCATGATGCCATTCTAAGCTAATTCCACCTGCATGCACATAGTCTCTATCCCTCCATTCCCTGTCTGTTCACGTGTCTGTCTAAATGCCATCGGTACTAGTGGTCTGATAATGCAGTATTTCCTTCACACTGATCCTCTGACAGTATACCTCTCCCTTAGTACTGACCCAACACTGCCATGCATCTTCATTTCTGAAATTCCAGTACTGTTGCACCCCTTCAGTAATGACTCTCCGACAATGCAGTGCTCCCTCAGTACTGACCTTCTTTCAGCGCAGGACTCTCAGTACTCACCACCTAACAGTACAACACTGGAAGAGGAGTGAGCCGAGTCGAATGTGAGATAAAGAATGTGTGTCTGCGTCTTCATGTGCAATGTGGAGGGCTTGTGTATATGGGTAGTTGCATGTGTGTGTCTGGGTTGGGGTGTGCATGAATATGTTTACTTGTGTGCGAGCAGATGAGTGTGCATGTGTAGATGCGTGTTATGAATGACCACTGTTTTTTTTTGCGACAGTCAGATGTTTTCCAGGATGCCAGCAGAATTCCCTACTCCTCTTTGAATATTGCCTTGGAATCTTTTTCATCCACCTGAGTTAACTTACAGTGCATCAACTTATTGTTATCTGCACAATGTTGTATATTATTCCTTTATGAATATATTTAAGTCTATTCTGTAGACATAAGGCAGGTCTGTATAATGATTATTCTTATTTGTTTTAATGTAGCTCTGACACAAAGTTTGCAACAACTTCAAAACATTTCAACTCCAGACCAGCCACAGGCAACAGACGACCTGGGGTAATGCCACTACCTGTTCCTCGCAGCAACATCAGTCAAAGGCCCTTCCTCAAACCATCATTTGCATTTGGCTGACCTTTGCTGAAACCTCTGGAATGTGTACAATCTTCAGAACATTTCTGTGATCTCAGCTGATGGATGTTACCCGGGCCTCGTTTAAGAAGGAAATTAAATCCAAAGCATTTCTTTGAATTTTGAGTTCTAAGACAGCTGAATGAAGAAGGAGAAAGGTGCTGCGGATTTAAGTGGCTCTTCTCTGCTGATTTCAACCTACACCGTCCCACTGAACAGAGTCTCGCTACATTGCTGCAGACTGTATGGAAGCCTGGAGGGATCTTGCTCCTTCAGCCTGTTGCCTTGCTCAGTAATCTTCCAGTTATAGTACTGCTGCAGTGATCAGCACCCCAAAGCACTTTGCATTGGCACAAAGGTAACAACAGAGGATGCAACATTTTATTTAGGAAAGGAATTGATTCGTAAGCTATGGTGGGTCCACAAAATATTTGCCTTTGTGAGACCATGCTGGAATTCTTGTATGATAAAAGTTTGTTTTTGCACTCACTCGATATCTGATGTCCAAAAAATTACTTTTGTGAATAGACCTGTTCCTCTAGAATCAGCTTAGATTAATTTGTTACTAATACCTATTTTTTAAACATTGCACTTAACTGCATTTCATCTTAAGTATACACAAATTATTCTCAAATTATATTTCATTCTTGAAGTCTGATTCACATATTCAGAAATTGCATTTCTGCTGCAAACTTCAGTCAGATCTCATGTTTTATTTTGGTTTTGAATGTAATAATTTCCCTGATCTTCAGTTCTTAACTAGAAGAGTATTCTGCAACTTCACGCTCATTCAGCATCTCAGACACTATTACTTCACTGTGTCGGCAGGGCCCTGTAACCGTAGCTGAAATATGTGATGGCTACAACTTCTGCAGGTTAATGAGCTCATTTGCCTCTCCTTATATCTTCTCAACCACTCGTCTCCTCTGGTCTTCCCACATCCACTTCCCCCATAAAACTGCACAATGAGAAATCCAGTCTTGGATCTGTCATTCTACACAATGCCAGTGTATATCTGTTTCATTAATGTAATGTATTACCGTTCACAAGGCATTTTGTGTTTTAAATTATGCAATAAATATAAGGTTTCATTTTTTTCAATCCCCTGGACTATGTTTAAATAATAAAGGACATCTGGGCGCTGTGACTTGTTGTAAAAGTGGATAAAGTTTGTCTTAGAGTTTTATTGTAATAACATTGATTATGTTGTACATCATTGTACACACTTTGTGCCAGCTGTTTTGTGTCCATAAAGAGTAATACCCAATGATGCATATTTAATATGCCTCACCTGTTCTGTACATACTTTTAAAAACAAAGAATCAAATGAAATTATGTGGATTGTAGAATGAATTTTGCGTGACAGGATCAGTGTTATTTGAAGCTGCCATTTAAATCTCTTGCTGTTGCATCTTATTCATAAGCTTGGTGAAAAATTGTTTTAATTATTTTGTTACATTTTGTGTCCTTTAAATATCACTAAATTAATCTTTCTAACTGGCTTTCTGTAATTCAAGGCATTTAAAACTGGTTTTGCAATTTGGTTCATGGTCTGAAACAACAACATTCATGGTCTGAAAGCCTGTTTTACACTTATAGTGAATCCTTACAAAACATGCTTGTTCCAACCAATGATTTGGGTTCACTTACACCCCACGTGTGACAGAGAAAGAGTTTACATGATGAGTTTGAATGTAAGTATGTAATTAGTGGTAGGTCAGAGGATTGGAAAAGTTTTAATAACAAACTGAAGATACCAAAAGAGGGATAGATTAACACAAAGGGCAAACTAGCCAGTAACATAAACAGACCCTGAGAGCTGCTTTAAGTATATAAAAAGGAAGAGAGAGGCAACAATTGATGTAGGCACCTTGGTGAATGAGGCTGGAGAAATAGTAATGAAGAGCGAAAAAATGGCAAAAGAATTAAACAAATACTTTACATCTGTCTTGATGGCAGAGATGTTAATAGCATTCCAGCAATACTAAATAATTAAAGTGCTAAAAATTAGGAGAGGGAGGGGGTAAAATGCTGTATAACCTCCACTAGAGAAAAATTACAAGGGAAACAAAACGGGTTTTAGGTTGATCAGTCCCCAGCACCTAATGGGATGTGTCCTACAATTTTAAAGGAAGTAGCTGCAGAGATGGCGAATGTACTGGTAGTAACCTTCTGATGTAATACCCGTATTCAAAAAGTGAGACAAAAAGGTGGTGGCTTGTCGGCCAGTTACTGTCTACAGTTTGGAAAATATAAGTGTCTGTTATTAGGGATTCAATAGCAAAGCATTTAAAAACACACAAATCAAGTTGAGTCAGCATGGCTTCATGTGGAAAAAAACATGCCTGACAATTTTATTACAGATTTTTGAGGTAATGAGCAGGGTGGCTAAAATAGAACGAGTAGATGTATTGTGGATTTCCAAAAAGGTATTTGATAGGGAACCATGCAGAGCTACTTAACACCGAGCCTGTGGTGTTACATTTGATCTGTTAGCATGTGCAGACAGTTGGTATAAAGTGGGGATATTCAAGATGGCAGCCGGTAACACGTGAAATGACACAGGGTTCAATTATTTATTTACTTAAATGAGAGGCATGAATGCACCATAGCTAAGTTTGCAAACATCAGAAATGAGGAGGAAGGCAATTAGTGAGGATAACACAAGGAGGCCACAGAGATATAGATGAGTTAAAGTTTTATTTTAATATTCATTTGTGGGATGTGGGCATCCCTGGCTGGCCAGCATTTCTTGCCCATCCTGAGTTGCCCTTAAGAAGGTGGTAGTGAGCTGCCGCCTTGAACTGCTGCATACCTGCTGCTGTAGGTTGACCCATTATGCAAAAAAATTATAATAACAATAAAATATAATAATAAATAAAACTTTAGGGAGGGAATTGCTGGGTCAAAATCTTGGGATAGTGAAGAAATGGTGATATATTTCCAAATCAGGATGGTGAGTGAATTGGAGGTGGTGGTGTTCCCATATGTCTGGTGCCCTTGTCCTTCTAGATGGAAGAAGTTGTGGGTTTGGAAGGTGCTGTCTGAGGATCTTTGGTGAATTTCTGCAGTGCACCTTGTAGATAATACACATTTCTGTTACGGAGCATCAGTGGTGGAGGGAGTGGATGAGGATGTGGTGCCAATCAAGCAGGGGCTGCTTTGTACTGGATGGTGCCCAGCTTGAGTGTTGTTGGGGCTGCGCTCATCCAGGTGAGTGGGGAGTATTCCATCACATTCCTGAAGTGTGCCTTGTAGACAGTGGTCAGGCTTTGAGGAGTCAGAAGGTGAGTTACTCACTGCAGTATTCTTAGCTTCTGTCCTGCTCCTGTAGCAACTGTGTTAATGTGGTGAGTGCAGTTGAGTTTCTGGTCAGTGGTAATGCCTAAGATGTTGATAATGGGGATTCAGTGACAGTAACACCATTGAATATGAAGGGATGGTAGTTAGATTATCCCTCATTGGTGATGGTCATATCCTGGTATTTGTGTGGTGTGAGTGTCACATGCCACTTGTTAGCCCAAGTTTGGATATTGTCCAGATCTTGTTGCATTTGAACATGGACTGCTTCAGTATCTGAAGAGTCACAAATGGTGCTGAACATTGTCCTGTCATTGGTGAACATCCCCACTTCTGACCTTATGATGGAGGGAAGGTCATTGATGAAGCAGCTGAAGATGGTTGAGCCTAGGACACTACCCTGAGGAACTCCGGCAGAGATGCCCTGGAGCTGAGACGATTGACCTCCAACAACCATGACCATTTTCCTATGTGTCAGGTATGACTCCAACCACCAGAGCGCTTGCCCCCTGATACTCATTGATTCCAGTTTTGCTCGGGCTCCTTGATGCCTACACTCATTCGAATGTAGCCTTGATGTCATGGGCTGTCACTCTCACCCTCACCTCATCTCTGGATTCGGCTCTTTTGTCCATGTTTGAACTGAGGCTGTAATGAGATCAGGAGCTGAGTGGCCCTGGTGGAACCCAAACTAGGTTTTACTGAGCAGGTGCTGTTTGATAGCTCTGTTACTGACACCTTCCATCACTTTACTGATGATTGACAGTAGACTGATGGGGCGGTAATTAGCCGGGTTGCTTTTGTCCCGCTTTTTGTGTACAGGACATCCTTGGGCAATCTGCCACGTTGTTGGGTAGATACCAGTGTTGTAACTGTACTGGAACAGTTTAGCATGGGGAGTGGCAAGTTCTGGAGCACAAGTCTTCAGCACTATTGCTGGAATGTTGTCAGGGCCCATAGCCTTTGCAGTATCCAGTGTCTCCAACCATTCTTGATGTCACATGAATCGAATACGCTGATGACTGGTATCTGTAATGCTGGGGACCACTGGAGGAGGCCAAGATGGATCATCAAGTCAGCACTTCTGGCTAAAGTTTGCTGCGAATGCTTCAAGCCTTATCTTTTGCACTGATGTGCTGAGCTCTTCCATCATTGAGGATGGGGATATTTGTGGAGCCTCATCCTCCAGTGAGTTGTTTAATTGTCCACCACCATTAACCACTGGATGTGGCAGGACTGCAGAGCTTAGATCTGACCCATTGGTTGTGGGATCGCTTAGCTCTATCACTTGCTGCTTTCGCTGTTTGGCGTGCAAGCTTCACCAGGTTGATCCCTGCACTCTTCATTGAACCAGGGTTGATCCCCTGGCTTGATGGTAATGGTTGAGTGGGGGATATGCCGGGCCATGAGGTTACAGATTGCGCTGGAGTACAATTCTGCTGCTGTTGATGGCCCGCAGTGCCTCATGGATGCCCAACCTTGAGTTGCTATATCTGTGCAAAGTCTGCCCCATTTAGAACAGTGATAGTGCCACACAACACGATGGAAGTTGTTCTCAATATGAAGGTGGGACTTTGTCTCCACAAGGACTGCGCAATAGTCACACTTAGCAATACTGACATGGACAGATGCATCTGCAGTTGGCAGATTAGTAAATGAGATCAAGTATGTTTTTCCCTTCTGTTGGTTACCTAGTTAGTGGTCAGAAACAGGACAGTGGAATGTAATGTGAAGTTATGCATTTTGGCAGGAAAAATAGAGCTGAATATTCGAAAAAAAAGTGAAAGACTAGAGGAAGCTCAGCATGGAAGGGAATCTCAAAATGATAGCGTCCAGTTTCTAATGGGAAGAGGGAATGTGAATGTAATGGTGATTTGTATTTCAAAGGGGAAAAGAAGTGTAATTTTTGTGTTTGGTCACCAGCAAACATCCCCATTTCTGACCTCATTGGACTATAGCTGGAATACTGTGAACAGTTTTGGGTCTTTTATCTGAGGAAAGATATACTAGCAGTGGAGGTTGTCTGGAGAAAATCGACTTGATGCCAGGTAGAGGGATTTTGAGGAGAGGTTAAGTAGGTTGGGCTTATACTTACTAGGTGTAGAAAACTGAGGGGGATACCTCATTGGAACTCAAGAATCTTAGGAGATGACAGACTAGATGCTGAGTGGCTGTTTCCCCTTAATAAGGGACTCTATGAACACAGCACATGATTTGAGAGTAAGGAATTGCCCATTTAGCACATGAGGATTTTTTCTTGGAGGATAATGCATCAATGGAATTCTTTATCACACAGTGCTGTAGAAGATGTTTCACTAAATAGATCATGGCTGAGAGAGACGGCTTTATAATCATTAGGGGCATCTAGATTTATGGCTAGAAGGCAAGAAAGTGGAGGTAAAGATTATCAGAACAATCATGTTTTCATTGATTTGTGGAGTGGACCCAATGGGCTGAATGGCCTACATCTAGTTTTACAACTTATGTTAAGAGGAAAGTGAGTCCAAATGACACACACTGAAGGCAGAGAATGACAGAAAAGGGAGCAAATCCTGAAACTGTGCTTCTGTTACTGTGGCACATCTTGCTCTGCACCCAAACATCGGAATTGGCCTGCTCAGTCTCACCCAAGATTCATGACAAAAACCTGCAACCTTGAGTAAGTATCATCCTCAAATCAAAGCACCGCAGATTTAGACAACTAAATTAACCCTTTATGAATTTAATAAAGATAACTCGTGACTACACTTCAATACCAAGACTGAATAGAATGGATGATAACATTACGTTTTTCTGAAAATTAGAAGTTTTAGCTATCTTTGTGACAGCTAACATTACCCAACTGTATTTTAAACATTGAACACAAACGGGTTGTTGAGGATTGATTTATTTGTCCCAACCAATGTAGAATATCCTACAACAACAAAAGCACAGAAGGAGCTGATTCACATCATCCCTTGTTCTGCCTCTTAAAAAGGGCTATCAGATAAGTTTCACTACCTTTTTCTCTTAACTAGTGTGCAAATTATTTCGTATCAAGTAATTTCTATGTAAAAGTTTCTTTACAACCTGCTTTCCATTGGTTTTTGGGGCAGTGCGTGCCTGATCCAAACAAGGCTCACTGGACTTGAAACACGAACTCTTTCTCTCTACAGATGCCGCCACACCTGCTGAGTTTCTCAAACAAGTTTTGTTTCTGTTTCAGATCTTCATTCGCACTTCTTTGTTTTATTTCACTGTTAATTGCAGAGTTTGGTCGTTTCAATCTTCTCCAGCCGCTTTTCAGGTGAGCTAGGTATCCCGGGAGGCATTGCGGTTTCTAAGATGGCGGATGTGAAAGTGTCCTATCTCCGGCAGCAGGAGGCGGAGCGCGGGAAATGTAACAATTTATGTAACATTTTATGTAAGGACTGAAAAGTTACAGCTCCCCCGGAAGTGGCCGCTCGGTGCCGACTTTTTTCCATTTGAAACCAGAAAATTGACCGCATTTCCCTCCGGGCCATGAAGCCCAGGGTTGAGGACACTGCACTTGGGCAGCAGCCGCGAGCAGCGGCCTCGGGAAACCGAAAGCGGCGGCTCGAAGCGGCCTTCCCCGGGCCCGGAGGAGGAGAGGACCCGGACAAGAAGCCCCCGCCCCGGCGATCAAACACGGCGATGACCCCGGCCGGGCCTGACCAGCAGCAAATGCCAGCCGCTGAGGAGGGCACCTCTTCTGGGCCAACAAGCCCTGCAGAGACCGGCATGAGCACCTCAGAGCAGAGTGACTCGGATGGCTTCAGCGCTGACGATGAGTTTCCTATGGCGGTAAGAAATTAGAAGTTGTTAACTGTTAGTTTAACATCTCTCTTGTAGCTATATGTGTTTTCACCTCCACTTTTTAAGACTGAATAGCAACCTACAGCTTTAACCAAGTCCATCTGGCCTTTTATACAAATGCAAGTTACTTTTGTACTTGGACAATTAATTAATTGTCCAAGTATGATGAGTGGGACGAATATCTAATAAGATTTTACCAATAATTTTTGCGTGTCGTCACGATTTGTTGACTCCCAGGACTCTGTCTCCGATAGCGAGCGGGAGGCTCCCACCTGTGCTGGTCCTGTATGTTTAGTGTTTGTGCGCAGTGCGGTCACGGTCCATGTGAGAGCAGTGGGGAGGAGAGGGGCTTCACTGTGGTTTGCCATTAACCAACCATCTGTAATGAAAAGTGTGCCATAGTTTATAGATATTTTAAAGCAATCTGTACGAACCTATTATGAAACATGTTTGGGGAAGATGGCGCTTTATTATGGACTTTCTAACACAGAGCTAGAGACACAACCGCTTCTCTACCTGAGCCGAGTCTTCCTTATTTATATCCTGAGAGTTGATCACTCAACTAATTACTTCAGTCTAATTAATAATTCAAAGAGTCTGTTCAGGTACAAAGTCCCAAATAACCACCTATGCCATTAGATTCTATGATTTTACATTATTTGGGGTAATTGGAGTAACATCAAACAAGGCTTTAAACTGAAAGAATAGGGGATGCTGGAAATCCAAAACAAATAGCTGGAGAAACTCGGCAGGTCTGGCAGCATCTGACTTCTGAAGAAGGGTACCTGGATCTGAAATATTAACTGTGCTTTCTCTCCACATATGCCACCAGACCTGCCAAGTTTCTCCAGCAATTTCTGTTTTTAAGTCTTTAAGCTTTCTGACTTTTGTTTTATTCCTATTACACTATGGGTTTTCGTATTGTGAATTGCTTTGCCTTGTTTAAGTGTACAACTGATGATCCAAGTTTGACCAGCTTCCATAAATGGGAAAACTGAGAGGTTAATTCATTGATGTGCAAATGTATTTCTGCAGTGCATCTTTGTCTTTCTCTTTAGAGCAACTGCTTTTGTCTGAGAGGACCATGCTTTCCAACTCCTTGCCACTGTCCCTCTAATGGCACCGAGTTGTTGCTGTTGAACAGATGGACCGAGATTGTTGAGATAGTGAGTGCACAGGAATCTATTCAAATGAGGAGTTTGTACCTGTCAATGTTATGTTTTTTGTTTTAGTTTCATCGAAAATCTGAGGAGCTGTCAGTGTATGAGAAGAAGCGACTGAAAAACATTCAGGAAAATGCCCGGTTCTTTGCATCTTTGAATATGCTGCAGGTAAATTAATGGACAGCAGCAGCTCAAGACCAGCTACCGTCTGCCACTATCCTCTGTTTCATTATTGCTGTTTATCACCAGGCTGTTGAGCTGAGTTGGTTCTGCTTATGATTTAAGTCAATCAAACACAAGATTTATTGTCTCTCAGGAAGTGGTTCAGTCAGCATGACTGCTCAAAACCACACCTGGGTGACCAATGGTTTTCTAGGATTTGGAGCAATGCTTCAGACAGTTTGCTGTCCTGGATAGTGGTGTACCACATCTCAAAGACTGATGTAGACTAAATGAAGGAAAACTGTTTCCAGTGGGAGGGATGTCAATAAACCGAGACGTCAAGGTACTTGATGAAAGAATGCAAGACAGAATGAGGAAACCTTTCTTTTTAAGCAGCAAACTCTTGTGATTAAGACCACCCTGTCCTAAAAGGTCATGGAAACAGATTGAATAGAGACTGTTGGAAGTTATTGCGTAAGATACAAGAGCAAATCATTAAGCCTTTGAGCCTCTTACCATTTTGTTCAATCTTTTACCCTGCTCACTTCCTTCAGTCCCAGAATAAGACAATTAAAGGGAACGTACTGAGCAGGGCTGTGTGAAAATAGAAGGGGAGTGTAATTAATTTGATAGGTTTGTGAAAGGATAGGGACATTGATGGGCCCAGTGTCCTCTATGCTAGATTACTCTAATTTTTTTTGGATCGAGCACATCTGAACATCACTTCAGCTCACACGTTTTCACAGTGGTCAGGATAAAAAGAGACAATAGAATTGTACTTACTGTGTTTTACCCTGGTCAAGGCTCAGACAGTGCGTTGGGGATACACCAGGCTGTCCTTGTCTGGACAGTCACATGGAGAGAATGTCCAGCAAGTCCTTCCTCTCACCTGGTCTGTCTTGAAGTATTTGGCACAGCAAAGTAAATTGTTCTCCGCTGATCCACAAAGGAATTTGCTCTCCTTATTTTACAGACTGCTGAAAAACTCAGAGAAATCAGTAAAAAGCAGCCAGTAAAAAGACCAAAGGCGCCTAAAAGGTATGATTTAGTGCGATGCAGTTAGAGGATCTGTGAAGTTTAGTATTATGTATTTTTGAATTGAGTCATATCTGATTATCTCTTGTGTTAGTTGGCTATCCAGTCCTTCAAGCCTAGTCTGCTTTTACACAAGTCATGGCTGTTTTTCTACCTTTTATTTTCTTTATTTGTTCAGGGGATGTGGGTGTAGCTGACTGGACCAGCATTTATTGCCCATCTCTAAATTGCCCAGAGGGCAGTTAAGAGTCAACCACATTGCTGTGGGTCTGGAGTCACATCTAGGCCAGACCAGATAAGGGTGGCAGTTTCCTTCTCTGAAGGACATCAGTGAACCAGATGGATTTTTTCCAACAATCGATAATGGATTCTTGTTCATCATTAGATTCTTAATTCCAGGTATTTATTGAATTCAAATTCCACCATCTGTCGTGGTGGGATTTGAACCCAGGTCCCCAGAATATTATCTGGGTCTCTGGTTTAACCGTCCAGCAATAGTACCACACGGCCATCACCTCCCCAAATTCAGCTTCACTTTGACTCCACGTGGCTGCCCTGTTCCATTGTATTCCTTTACAATGTCAGCACACATTGAGAGAGCAACATTAATAGGGATAATTTGATAGTGGAGCTTCCGAAATTTCAAAGGGAAAAAGATAGTTGTAAGAGTCTCATGATAAATTGTGGGGTTGGATAGCTGATAAAAATTGCATCTTACAGAAGTTATGTAGTGAGGAGCTGCCACAAAAATCCATATTGGATCTTCTAAGTCAAATTGATAAGTTGAGATTCAGAAATTCATGACATTTCCGATGATGTCAAACTAGGAGGGAAACTAATTAATTGTTATAAGCCAGTCAAGAAAATTTAAAATTAATCTGACACATGGCTTAGCAGCAGAAATTTCACAAGAAAAGCTAATTATCGATCTGTTGTTTAGGTGTATTTGTTTTATTCTTATTGTCCTATCATATGCAGCTTTATTACAAGTTTGGTCCTTTCTCTTACTTTCAGAAAGAAACTGCAAAGCTCTGGGCAGCAGCCTATAGTTCGCCGATCGATGCGTTTACTGAGATTAGACCCAGGAGGTGCCCCACTCCCAGAAACGCCAATAGAAATACAAGAGAAGGTGGAAGAGAGGGTGAGTCTCACTGTTTACATGTCTACGAATCCAGGATTTGTAACAGATTCAACATTTCTTTTGCGCTTGACAGGTTTTGATTGGACAGGGATGAGGTTAGTGCTGGGATAATCATCATAAAGTAGATACATGTTACAGGTGACATGGCTCTGTCACATGGCACCTTAACCAGAGCTGCAGGATTTTGTACTTTGGCATGATATTTCCAATTCCAACACCATCTGTCTGCGTGAGCAAACACCAGGGAGGGTGTTGGAGGGGGTTTGGGCAAGTATGTGTCTGAGGGAGATGGCAGAAAGCACCTGAGTGTGAGGGAGGCAGATAGAGCGTGCATGCATGTGAGGGAGACAACACAGTGAGATTGACTGACTGATGGACAACGTGGGGCGTGCACATGCATGTGGGAAGGAGGCAGAGAGTTCCTTAGTGTCCGACAGGGACGTGTGTGAGAGAAGGGGAGGAAAGGGAGCCCACGTGCTCTAACATAACTGAATGTACACCTCCATGTGGGGCAGGGAATGAGAGAGAAAGAAAGAGAGAGGTAGAACATAGAACAATACAGCGCAGAACAGGCCCTTCGGCCCTCGGTGTTGCACCGACCTGTGAACTAATCTAAGCCCCTCCCCCCTACACTCGCATCATTATCCATATGCTTATCCAAGATTACCCAAGTGTGACACAGGGAGTGGAATTACATGTGCATGGGAAGCATACAGTGTGTGGGAGGAAGTGTTGTGCCATTGGGTTGGAGGGCAGGCATAGTAAAGGAGGAAGGGAGAGAGAGAATACCTGGGTGGGTGGGCGGGTGAGAATAATATAGATTCATTTAAGGTGCGGCCAGACAAGTACGTGAGAGAGAAAGGAATACAGTGAAGCTGAATGTGACAATGCTGAATTGCAGAATAAACCCTAGCATGGATTCGTTGGGCTGAATTGCTTATTTCTGTGCCATATATTCTGTATTGGTGTTCTTGTTTTCTTTTGGTTGCTCCTCTTCCCCAGATTTCTGGGCCGCTGAAAATGGTTCGAGATGATGAAGAAGACAGCAAAATAACAGAGAATCTGATGAAGACATGGCTGGAGATGAGCCAGGTATTCCATGTTATAACTGAACGGGGAGACGGATTGAGTCACATGCTCTTTTTTTATTAACTCAATGCCGAACTGTTGTATGTCACCCACTGTTTAGGGGGCTCAAAGTTCTGTGCATGTACAGACTGATCCTTGTGGAAGAATTCTGAAAGCTTCAAGTTTTTTTTAATGTAATGTTGTAGAAGTTGATGTTTGTCCCTTTTAAGAGACAGTTGTTTTATATTATGTTGTGTTGGGTACATGTCTGAACAAGAGCTTTTTCCAAAGACACCTAAAATGTTTGAATAAATTGGCCTTTAGTCGGTGTTTTTAATCACGTGGAATATGTAGAGACAAATGTTTAAAGTGTGATGATTAAAATAAGCCATTTTAGGAGATCTTATGAAAGCCAATATTTTTTCTGAATCTTAAACTTTGGTTAACGTCGCCTCTTGTTTTCCCCCCATTCTAGCTTTCATCCCCATTAGTCCAAAATGATATTAACATTAAGAGCTTGATTTTTGGCATTTTGGTTAAAATTGAGAATGCAAGTAAATGAAATGTAGGGCTGGAGCCTGGTATAGTCACTAGCTGAATATTTATACATGTTTTCCCAGGGGGAGATGTATACTGAAGAAAAACAGTCGGTTGAGCTAAAAATGTAAGTTCCTTTTCAGCATGATTCTCCATGGCAACACCTCTGCCAATCAATTAACACTCTTCCTCTCATCATATAAATGTTTTTTTTTCATTCTTGATATTCTTGCAAATTGCCCTGATGAAAAGTTTTGATAAAATGTGTATTTTTTCCAGCAATACTCAATTTCTGTACTACAAAACAACTGTTTTTAGTCTAGGGTTGACTTTCAATTTTAAAATAGAAGCTACATTTGTCTGTTGTTTACTTAACTTTGTATAAGCCACTTCCATTGCTGTTAATGCTCTGACCAGGTACAAGTCCAGTTTGCACAGGATGACCATGCAAGAAGGTCTTGTTGCTAAAGTGACGCCAACCCGGGTTAGCTCGTTGGCCTTTCATCCCTCTCCAAGCACCTTTCTGGTTGCTGCTGGGAGCACTTATGGATACGTTGGACTGTGGGATCTGGTCAGTGAACCATTCTCTTTATTCTGGACATAAGAAAGAAAGACCTGCGTTTCCTTAGCACCTTTCTCCCCTTCAGGACATTACAGAGCTCTTTACAGCCAGTGAAGTATTTCTGAAACAGTTATTGTTGTAGGAAACAGACCAATGGCTCCCATTAATAGTAAGTATTCCTTTTGAGTGATGTTGAGGAATAAAAAAAACTGGACAGTGGGGAGAGTTCTCCTGCTCTTGGAAAAATGCCCCTGATTTTATTCAGTCTACCTAAGACAACATCAGTCTGAAAAACATCCATCTTTTATGGAATTTCCTGGTTGTTAACAGATGGTGAAACTTAAGAGACTACTGTGAGTGGTGTGAAGAGGAAGTTTTTCCTTCTTACCACATTCATGAGAAGAAATTATTTTAATCCACATTTGTTTACTGCTGTGTAAATAATTTTGATTGTATAGAAATAGCCCCTTTACCACAACCAACCTGTTTCATGGGAGAACTTTAAACTGAATTTGTGTCTGTGAACTTCTGCAAGTTGGATTTATAAGCAGCATCAGACCATCCTTAAGAGATTTGTAGATGCGAGTGATGCCGTGTTACTCAGTACTGAGGAGACTGTTTACATTTGTAAAGTAATACAGTGTCAGCTGTGACTGAAAGGCAGCACTGTCACCTCACGGATTCAAGTTCTACTACAAAGACTTAGCGCAGTATTGAGGCAGACAATTCATTGCAGGAGTGAGGGAGTGCTGCCTTGCTGCAGGTACTATCCTTTAGGTGTGACTGGACGTGAAACATCACGGAGAACTTAAGGCAGAGCTGCAGTTTCTTCCTCGTGTGCCAGCTGCTACGTATCCCTCCAACAACATTGTAAAAACAGATTATCTGATAATTGTCACACTGCTGTTTGTGTGAGCTTACTTTTTTTTGCATAAACTGCCTGTTTCCCACTTTACAATAATGACTGCTTCAGAAAGAGCTATGTTGGCTGTAAAGGAATGCAGATGGCCTGAAGTCAGAAAAAGTGTCACAGAAATGTAAGCTATTTATTTCTTAGTGACCCAACTCTGATTGTAATCTTTTGCTCTTCTCTCTACTTCATTGCAGAGTTCCCAGGAGGGTACAGTCCATCATTTCAAGCCTCACTGCAACACTGTTAACTGTTTGCATTTTTCACCTTCTAACTCTGCTGAGCTCCTGTCGCTAAGCAATGAAGGGAGTATTCGTTGTGGAAATGTAGCTGCTGCTATCTTTGATGAGGTAAAATGCACTAAAGGTCTTTGAGCCATCTTGTCGGTTTTACGTTATTAGAATGTGTGAAATGCGTTGGTGGTTTTCTGTGTCAAGAAACACAGTGTGCCTTCTCTAAATGAAGATTGCTGAAATTCTGTTGTACTTTAACACCTTCTGCATTGAGCCAAGAAAAAAGCAAAGGGAAATTAATCTCCAGTTGCAGTTACACTGGAAACTCAGATGTTACTTTGGTTGGAGTGTTGCTTCTTGCATTTGGTGTTGAGGCTTGTGAGAGCTCAGAGGTGGGAAAGAGAAAGTGTCGTGAGGCCTGTGCAATCCTGCTTCCTCAATCATTCACTTTTTTAAAATATATTTCAGAAAAGGCAACACATTCGGTGTAGGTGAAAGTGTGAAGTGTAAGGAAAATGTTCTTTTAGGAGTTTAACTTGCATGTACTTTCATAATTATGTCACCTGTTTTTAATTCACTTTTTATTGTGCTTAAAATGTTTATTTATCCTGTATGTAATAATACTACAGCCCAAGATGTCATTAGTAGGGGCATAACATAGAAAAGCAAGGTTATATTGCACTTGGGTACAACACTGGTTCAGCCTTATCTACGGAATTGTGTCAAGTTCCAGTTATTCTTTAGAAAGGATGTGAAAACTTTACAGAGCGCGCAGAAGAGATTAATTGGTATAATTGCAACGATGAAGAATTTTAGTTATAAAAAAGTTTAAAGTTGAAACTTGAAGGCGAAAAGGTACCAAGAAGATTTGTTCGAAGTACTCAAAATCACAAAGGCTCCAGCGATTAAACAACGAGAAATTGTTCCCATAGCTGGAAGGACCACTATCCAGAGGGCATAGATTAAGGTCATTATTAAAAGAGGGAATTGAGACATGAAGACAAACAGTTTTACACAGCAAGTAGTTAGGATTTGGAATGCACTGTGTGAGGCACTGGATGCTTTCAGAAGAGAATTGGATAGTTACGAGGAGAAAACAATTTGGGGTTTGCAGGAGATTAATGCTTCAAAGAATCAGCACAAACACAATGGGCTGAATGACCATCTCCTGGGTTGTGATAATTCTGATTCTGATTTAAAATAATAGCAGACTACACCTCCCCTGACCCATTCCTGACCATAGTCTCCTCCTTTCCGCTGTACTGATTTGTAGCACAGAAGCTGTCTGAAGTCATCTTTTTCCTTTTGGAATCTCTCACTCAGTTCCAACCTATGATTTCTGAGTTTGTTTTATCTCATTGCTCAATGAAGCATGGCCTCTGCTGATTAAAGAGACTTTTCTAATTAAAATGATATGAGGAAATTGGTTTCTAATAAATTTGGGGCTGTGCAACTCCAGATATCGTAGCCAGTTACATTCAACATTTACATTTCTGAGGAAGGGTCACTGGACCTGAAACGTTAACTCTGTTTTCTCCTCCACAGATGCTGCCAGACCTGCTGAGCTTTTCCAGCAACTTTGTTTTTGTTCCTGATTTACAGCATCCGCAGGTCTTTTGGTTTCTACATTCAACATTTAATCTGTTCCTAGGTCTATACATCCGACACGTGGGATACATCTTCCTTTGATTTCTTGGCTGAAGATGGTTCCAGATTGATTGTCAGTCACTGGGATGGGAATGTGTTTGTTGTTGACAGACGGACCCCAAGGTCAGTTCTTGTCTGTAAGGGTGAGCACTCGCTTTGTAGGCCCTCATGTAAACAACAGTTCTGTTAGTTAAAGTCAACCAGGGCTTTTATGTTCTTTTTTGAAAGTTACAAGTTTTATTTTGCTCACCTCTGGGCATGCGCTGTAAGCGATACTTTTGAGTTCCTGTTGCTTGTTGCTCTTGTGAATTTGGTTTCTCACTGTCTCTCTGAGCTGCTGCAGTCCTTGTGGCAATGGTGAAAATCTGGAACAGTGGTGTGGTGAGGACAGTCACTGACACTGACACTAAATCAGGGAAACAGCCTGAATAGCTGTTTGAATGGATTTTTAAAAGGAGCAGAATTGGTGGACCCGGTGTTCTGGACAATATGAAGCTTTTAACTAACTAGCAGAACAAATGTGTTTGCAGTTTGCCTCATTGCTGTCTGTATCTGCAATTTACAAACTGGAGTAGGCCATTCGGCCCCTCTAACTTGCTCCGCTATATCATTAGGTCTGGTTAGTTCTTCAACTGCACAGCCCCATCTACCCTGAGAACCAGTGACTGTCTTGTTAGTGCGGAATTATCGATCCCTGCATTAAAACTGGTCAACGGCCCTATCTTTGCCCCTCCACTGTCCAAACTGAAGTACTTGGTATGAAACCTGCTTGAATAAATGCACACCGTCTATTTATTGAGTGCAGTTTTTAGCACCTTTTATCTGAATGGGACTTTTTCTGTGTTGCACCACAGTGTTGAGTGATGGAGTTAAGGTAGTGAGGTTTCAAAGTGGGTTTCTCTGGAAGGCTCAGCAATGTAGCCAAATGGCTACCTTCAAGTGTGCACACTGCAAATGCTCAGATCACAGGGTGAGTCTGCAGTTGGCACCATCACCGTTGCATTGCCTGCTGCACCCAATCTCACTTTTCTCAAAGTGAAAAAGCCTTAATGAAAGTAAAGACTTGGGGTGGAGGGGGGGGAGCAAATCATGTTATTCGCCAAGGACTCTTAGCAATTTTTATAGATGCACGATAGGAAGCATCCAATCTGGATGCATCTTGGCTTGGTACAGCAAGTGCTCTTCCCAAGGCCACAAGAAGTTAGCATTGTGACTGCAGCCCAATTCACCACAAAAACCAGCCTTCCTTCCATTGACTCTGTCTCTGCTTCCTGCTACCCTTGGAATAGCAGCCAACGTTAAGACTCCTCCCACCTTGATTATCCTCTCTTCCACTCTCTTCATTGGGCCATAGTTTCAAAAATTTGAAAATACATACCAGCAGATTTAAAACTGCTTCTCCCCCAACCCCATCATCAGACTAACAAATGGATCTCTCAGTATATGAGAGTTTATCTTTCTCTGTAGCACTCTGTAACACTATAGTCTGCTTTCTGTTCTATTACCCTGGTGTACTTACGTAAAGTATGATTTGTCTCGTTAACACACAAAGCAATCCTTTTTCCCCCATATCTCGGTAAATGTGGCAATAATAAATCAAACCAAACCGATTTGAATATTTTCATTTTGTGAAAAAACATGTATTTAACTTCAGGTGAATAATCTGTTAAAACTTGCTTTGGATTTGTTTTTGTGTGAAGATACTTATGTATGCAGATATGCATTACTGAATTAAAAGCAGTTTTTCTTAGTTTGTTTCTCCTTGTGCATCTTTCCACAGCACTTCAGGGGAACTGAATGCGTTCCTGGGCATAAACCAGTTTCGGACAGTCAGTGTTCACCCAGTGCATCGTCAGTATTTTGTAGCTGCTGGAACACGGTAAGCTTGCTCAGAACATATTGTTGCAGGTGTTCCTGTTTTCTCAATGTCCCTTCGTTACATTGTCCTTGCGGTGTAGCATGTACTGGGTGGCTGCCTCCAAAATGTTCGTTCTCTAACCTGGCATTCGATTTAATACAGAACGTTTTTATAACAGACTGGAAAAAGGAGGTCTCTTCTCCCAGATAGTTGGGGCAGTTAAGATCAGCAGTCGGTTGAACATTTATAAATTGAAACTGATTTTTTTTTTGTTAGGAAAGATTATTGAGGGATTTGGGGGTGTCGGGGTGGGGGGAGGAAGGCAAATAAATGAAATTTAAGAATCAAGCTGATCTAACTAAATGATCAGTTCGAGAATGAAATTAAGAAAGACTTTGACAGACAATATTGAAATAAGTTCAGAATTCTTGCCGACTCTGATTATACGTGAGTATATATTCATGACTGACCAAATGGTGGAACAGGTTCTGCTGGTCATGTAGCCATCTTTTGACCTAATGAATGGCGTCCTCCTGATTCTGTCATCACTGGTTGGGTATTTCTGCTCCAGTGTCACTAATGAATGAGTTTTTGATTTTTAGAGGAAGATCTGACCTAAATGCTTCTGTTTCTGACAGATGTGTAGCTGTCTATGATGTTCGGAATCTAAAAACATCACCCAAAAAGGCTGTAGCTTCCCTCGGGGAACACACAAAGAATGTAAACTCTGCCTACTTCTCACCTCTTACCGGTAATAATGTGGTGACTGTCTGCATGGATGACAGGATCAGGTAATGAGTGTATCTGAATCGTTGCAGAATTAAATTGTGCAATTCAGAGAACGGAAACCTAGAGGTAGGGTTTTTGATTTGATGGGATGTCGCTGATGATCATCAATCACAGATCACTCTGTCCACATTCTGTAATTCTAGTCTATCTTGAAAATATCACTTCCAGTTCATAGAATCATAGTGTTGTACAGCATGGAAACAGACCCTAAGGTGCAACTCATCCATGCTGAGCAGTTATTCTAAATTAATCTAGTCCCATTTGCCAGCGTTTGGCCCGTATCCTTCTGACTTCCTATTCATGTACCCAGCCAGATGCCTTTTTAAATGTTGTAGTTGTACCAGCCTCCACTTCTTCCTGTATCAACTCACCCCATACACTCCTCCATCTTAAATATTTCTCCTCTCACCTTAAACCTATGCCTTCTAGTTTTGGTCAGCTCTACCCTGAGGAAAAGATCTTGGCTATTCATCCTATCCCATGCCGTCATGATATATAAACCACTGTAAGGTCACCCCTCAGCCTTTAAAGCTCCAAGGAAAACAGCCACAGTATGTCCCTACAGCTCAAACCCTGGCAACATCCTCCTAATTTTTTTCTGAAGCCTTTCAAGTTTCCCAACATTGTTCCGAGAGCAGGGAGGCCTTAAGTGAACGCAGTATTCCAAAAGCGACCTAACCAATGTCCTGTATAGCCACAACATGATACCAATTCCCATAATTAATGCACTGACCAATAAAGACAAGCACCAAACGCTGCCTTCACTATCCTGTCTGCCTGTGACTCCACTTTCAAGGAGCTATGAATGTGCTCTCCGAGGTCATTTCCTTTACCTGCCAATGTCCTAAGCTGACTCAAGGTGGGAAACCACATCATAGACATATACCATTGTCGGTTTGAGAAACTGGGTATTGGTGGTTGCGTTGTTGACATCCTATGGTCGTGCTTTTGCCTTTCTTAAGGCAAACTCTTTGGGTTAGAACACAGAAACTTGAACAACCAAGGGACTGTTTTGGAGAGGTGCTGACTGTAAATAGGTTATTTTGTTGTCATTCTTTACAGTAAGTGTCATGAGGGTAGAATTACACAGCACAAATCTGGATCTTTCAGCACCACTGGTCTAGTCCAGTGTTTATGTTCTGTGTGTCTCCTTACCAGCTCCCTCCATCAAGAGTGAGATTTCTTTATCCTTTGGGATGTAGGCATCACTGCCAAGATGTTGCTCATCGCTATTAATTTCCCTTGATCTGGCCAAACTGAAGGGCAGAAAGAGTCAGCTGCATTGTTGGAATGACATGTCAGTTCAGGAGGTTCCTTCCTAAAGGCCATCAGTGAACCAGGTGGTTTTTTATTTACAAGAATTGATCATTTCTTGGTCACCGTCACTAACTGCAGATTTATCAGTTGAATTTAAATGTCACCAGTGGCTGTGGTGGGATTTGAACTCATGTCCTCAGAGCATTAGCCTGATCCTCTAGATTACCAATCCAGAGCCATTACCGTATCATCATATTGCCATATCACCAATCCTCTCTGCGTTGGACATGCTGTGCTGTCCTGATTGACAATGAATTTCCCAGGACCCCCTGTTTTAATGAGGGCCATTTCGGTTTGTTTGAATTAAGAAAGTAATTTTCATTTAAAATGCCTTTTTCTTAAAGAAATATCATTGGGGTTCATGTTTGTTCATATCTTATTTATTGTTTTAAAATAATTTATTGCAGAATATTTGACACCAGTGCCATAATTCCCAGGATTCCAGTTGTGACATCAATAACGTGAGTGAAAAATATTTCCAAGTAACAGATTAACTTGATGTTTTGCCATCAGATGTTGAAGTTGAAATGAGCCCTTTCTGACGTTCGCCCAAGTTCCTGAGATGTTTGGTGTCCTGTGGTTTACCCTTGTATACCCAGTGCTGCACTGATCAGTACTGTGGTCCAGTCTTACAGCTGTGTAAGCGAAGACAGCGAGTGCTAACAGACTGTTAGATTCTCCTGTCGCTTCTGTTCTTGCTTAGCCCCCTTTTGCTTGCAGTCTATGATACACCTTTTATGGATCAGAACTCAGAAATGCAATCCCTGGTTCCTTTGTCACTCTGTGACGAGGGAAGGCTAGATGTCTGAAGCTCAATTCCAGAGAATGGGAGCTGGACATTTGTCTTAGGGACTCCAGGTGAAAGTTTGAAAGGGATGATGTCAGTGGACAGTTGGCCAATGGTGGTAGATGGATGAAAGACCCCCTAATGCAGTGGTGAACACCTGGAATAGAGATGGCACATTGTCATAACTCACTGCAATAGGGCGGTGAAATCACCCCCCTCCTCTCCCCAATATTCCCTGAGTTGTCACAAAAGTTGTTAGTTTTTAAAGGAAGCACGCAGAACCCCCAAGCTGCTGGGCTTTCGCACCCAGGGTCCTGGAGCTTGGACCAAGTTTCTGCACTTAACACGAATTACATTCTAGCTGTCGGTAAACAATTTAAGCCAAGTTAAAGGAACCGCCACAAATTAAAACTCTTAAAACCCTTTAAACTCTCCCTTCCACAAAGAGGCAAACGGGGAAAAGAAATCTCTCGCATGGACAGAAGGGGAACTGCAGAATCACAATTCTGTAGTATTTTTGAATGGAAGGCTTCACCTTGACCTTTTTCCAGACAGACCCACTGGCTAGCAAGAGGCACAGGGTGGCTGACTGACTTTGGGAAGGTCTGTGACTTATCTCACTTCAAGTCACTACTTGCAGCATCTGCTGAAGGAATGATAAGCTGGTTTTCATCTGGTTTAAAGTGGCTTTATGTAGACAACAGAGAGCGCGAGAGATTGTATTTTTTGGCTGCTGCAGACCTTCTGGTCTTCTGGTCTGACTGGCTTCTCGGGCTGAGCTGTTCAGATACCTGACAGTCAGTCACACAGTTGGCAGGTAGAGGATCTTTGTCATTGATAACTAGCCTCTTGCCCACCAGCCACTCCAATTCAGTGCTAAACTACTACTTTGTCTGTATGTCGCTGGAACTCAGATCTACACAAACAGGGAGGCACGATCGGTATTCCGTTTGTTATTTTCAACATACTCGGTCATCAATGCGTATCCCTGGTTTTCAACACAGCCCTCAGTTTCCTTCACAGTTTTTAAAAAGCACAAAAATAAAAAGACATAATCTTTACAATGTGTTAATTCCTTCAGGAAAGTTCATGCAGTACATTGGGGAAAGCAGGAAGGAAGCAGGAACGAGTTGCTATCTTGCTAACTTTGAAGATAGTGACACAGAGAGTGGTTCAAAGTGTGAAGGAGTCACTATGATGCCTTATTCCTTGTCATTGTGTTCAGGTTATACTAGATAATAGCGTGGATGCTTTTAAGGGGAAGCTGAATAAACCTGAGAGAAAGATATAGAAGATTATGCTGTTTGGGTGTGGTGATGGTGATGGTAGTGGAGGTGCAGACTGAGAAGGATAGTTGGGCTGATTGGCTCTTTCTGTGCAACAAATGCTTTGTAATTAGACTGTTAACCATTTTTTATTTTCTCTGTTTTAAAACAGACATAACAATTTCACTGGGCGCTGGCTGACTAAATTCCGGGCAGTGTGGGACCCTAAAAGGGACGACTGCTTCATTGTAGGTAGTATGGCCAGGCCGAGGCAGATTGAAGTGTTCCATGTTACGGGCTCCAAAGTGCGAGAATTCAGGGACACAGAATGGCTGGGGTCTATCTGCTCCATAAATGTCATGCATCCAACAAGGAATATACTGGTTGGTGGAAACTCCAGTGGACGCCTTCATGTTTTCGCCGATGGCCCATTGAGTGGATAATAGTGGAACTTCCTGCAGAATCTGAGGACTGATGCTCAGTCACGGTAACATTGAAGACGGGACTCTAACTGGTTTATGTGCTGTATGTTGAGGAAAAAAGCCTCTGGAAGTTTGGCGTTTTGTCTACACTGTTCAGTATAAATTTTAATTGATATATAAACTGCTTAAGTGAGTGGTATACAGTTGAGATCCAGTAACATGTACAAACTAGAAATCACCACAGATCTGCTGGGTTAATGGGTAAAGGCACATGCTGCTGTTATGTTGTTCTCTGGAACCTGATCATTTTGGTAAATCAGACTCTTAAGAGATCTGTTCAGATGATTCAGGGCATCTTTACTGAACGCTGTTATAGAACATAGAACAGTACAGCACAGAACAGGCCCTTCAGCCCACAATGTTGTGCCGACCATTGATCCTCATGTATGCACCCTCAAATTTCTGTGACCATATGCATGTCCAGCAGTCTCTTAAATGACCCCAATGACCTTGCTTCCACAACTGCTGCTGGCAACGCATTCCATGCTCTCACAACTCTCTGTGTAAAGAACCCGCCTCTGACATCCCCTCTATACTTTCCACCAACCAGCTTAAAACTATGACCCCTCGTGCTAGCCATTTCTGCCCTGGGAAATAGTCTCTGGCTATCAACTCTATCTATGCCTCTCATTATCTTGTATATCTCAATTAGGTCCCCTCTCCTCCTCCTTTTCTCCAATGAAAAGAGACCGAGCTCAGTCAACCTCTCTTCATAAGATAAGCCCTCCAGTCCAGGCAGCATCCCGGTAAACCTCCTTTGAACCCTCTCCAAAGCATCCACATCTTTCCTATAATAGGGCGACCAGAACTGGACGCAGTATTCCAAGTGCGGTCTAACCAAAGTTTTATAGAGCTGCAACAAGATCTCACGACTCTTAAACTCAATCCCCCTGTTAATGAAAGCCAAAACACCATATGCTTTCTTAACAACCCTGTCCACTTTGGCGGCCATTTTAAGGGATCTCTGTATCTGCACACCAAGATCCCTCTGTTCCTCCGCACTGCCAAGAATCCTATCCTTAATCCTGTACTCGGCTTTCAAATTCGACCTTCCAAAATGCATCACCTCGCATTTATCCAGGTTGAACTCCATCTGCCACCTCTCAGCCCATCTCTGCATCCTGTCAATGTCCCGCTGCAGCCTACAACAGCCCTCTATACTGTCAACGACACCTCCGACCTTTGTGTCATCTGCAAACTTGCTGACCCATCCTTCAATCCCCTCATCCAAGTCATTAATAAAAATTACAAACAGTAGAGGCCCAAGGACAGAGCCCTGTGGAACCCCACTCACCACTGACTTCCAGGCAGAATATTTTCCCTCTACTACCACTCGCTGTCTTCTGTTGGCCAGCCAATTCTGTATCCAAGCAGCTAAGTTCCCCTGTATCCCATTCCTCCTGACCTTCTGAATGAGCCTACCATGGGGAACCTTATCAAATGCCTTACTGAAGTCCATATACACCACATCCACAGCTCGACCCTCATCAACTTTTCTAGTCACATCCTCAAAAAACTCTAGGGTTTGTGAGGCATGACCTACCCCTCTCAAAGCCGTGTTGACTGTATTTGATCAAGCCATGCTCTTCCAGATGGTCATAAATCTTATCCCTCAGAATCCTTTCTAACACCTTGCAGATGACAGACGTGAGACTTACTGGTCTGTAATTGCCGGGGATTTCCCTATTTCCTTTCTTGAAGAGAGGAATTACATTTGCCTCTCTCCAGTCCTCAGGTACGACTCCAGCGGAGAGCGAGGATGCAAAGATCTTCGCAAGTGGCGAAGCAATTTCATTTCTCGCTTCCCAAAGCAGCCGAGGACAAATCTGGTCCGGGCCTGGCGACTTGTCAATCTTAATGTTTGACAAAATTTTCAGCACATCAGCTTCCTCTATCTCTATCCATTCCAGCATGCACACCTGCTCTTCAAAGGTTTCATTCACTACAAAGTTCATTTCTTTCATAAAGACAGAAGCAAAAAACTCATTTAGGGCTTCCCCTACCTCCTCAGGCTCCACACACAAGTTCCCTATGCTATCCCTGATCGGCCCTACTCTTTCTTTGACCATTCTCTTATTCCTCACATAAGTGTAAAATGCCTTTGTGTTTTCCCTGATTCGTTCTGCCAAGCCTTTCTCGTGCCCCCTCCTGGCTCTCCTCAGACCATTTTTGAGCTCCTTCCTTGCCTGCGAGTAATCCTCTCTAGCTGAACTTGACCCTAGCTTCCTCCACCTTATGTAAGCTTCCTTCTTCCTTTTCACAAGAAGCTCCACCGCTCTCGTCATCCAAGGTTCCTTTATCTTACCCCTTCTTGCCTGTCTCAGAGGGACATATTTATTCATCACTCGCAACAACTGTTCCTTAAACAGTCTCCACATGTCTATAGTGCCTTTACCATGGAACAATTGCTCCCAGTCCATGCTTCCTAACTCATGTCTAATCGCATCATAATTTCCTCTTCCCCAATTAAATATCCTCCCATTTTGCCTAATCCTCTCCTTCTCCATAGCTATGTAGAATGTGAGGCAGTTATGGTCACTATCACCAAAATGGTCTCCCACCACAAGATCTGATACCTGCCCCGGCTCGTTTTCGAGCACCAAGTCTAGAATGGCCTCTCCCCTCGTCGGCCTGACAACGTACTGCGTTAGGAAACCCTCCTGAACTCACCTTACAAAAACAGCTCCATTCAAATCTTCTGCTCGAAGCAGGTTCCAATCAATATTAGGAAAGTTAAAGTCACCCATTACAACAACCCTACTGCGTCCACACTTTTCCAAAATCTGCTGACCTATGCTTTCTTCAATCTCCCTGCTGCTACTGGGGGGCTTGTAGTAAACTCCTAATGAGGTGACTACTCCCTTGCTCTTTCTAATTTCCACCCGTACTGACTCGGTAGGCAGATCTTCCTCAACAAAGGAAGCTTCTGTAGCTGTGTTACCCTCTCTGATTAGTAGTGCTACACCCCCTCCCTATTCTTTTTAAATGTTCTAAACCCTGGAACATCCAGCAACCATTCCTGCCCATGAGAAACCCATGTCTCTGTTCTGGCCACAACATCATAGCACCAGGTACTGATCCATGCTCTAAGTTCATCACTTTTATTCCTGATACTCCTTGCGTTAAAGCAAACACACTTTAACCGATCCCTTGGTTCCTTCCCACTAGCTGGTCTACCTCTTGCTACTGCCTCACCTGCATCAACTCTCACCTCCGGTATACAGCTCAGGTTCCCACCCCCCTGCCATACTAGTTTAAACCCTCTCGAACTACTCGAGCAAACCTTCCACCCAGGACATTGGTCCCCTTCCAGTTCAGATGCAACCCGTCCTTCTTGTACAGGTCCCACCTTCCCCAGAAGGCATCCCAATTATCTACATATCTGAAGCCCTCCCTCCTACACCAGCTGCGTAGCCACGTGTTAAGCTGCGCCCGCTCCCTGTTCCTCGTCTCGCTATTTCGTGGCACCGGTAGTAAACCAGAGAACACTACTCTGTTCGTCCTGCTCTGCAGCTTCCCTCCTAACTCCCTGAAATCACTTTTTATATCCTCAATCCTTTTTCTGGCTATATCTTAGTGCCAATATGTAACACGATTTCTGGCTGTTCGCCCTCCCCTTTTAGAACCTTATACACCCGATCGGAGACGTCCCGGACCCTGGCACCAGGGAGGCAACATACCTTCCGGGAATCCCGATCCTGACCACAAAATCTCCTGTCGATTCCCCTAACTATCGAGTCCCCTACCACGAGTACTTTTCTATTCTGCCCCCTTTGTTATGTTTTGAGTTTACAAAGCAATCAGAAAAAGAGCTTGACTCCTTCGGATCAGGACCGTGAGCTAAAATGTCAGAGTTGGTGCTCACTTCACTTGTAGGAAGCCTGTCTCAACAGATTCACCACTGTGCTGCAAAACAGTGTTTACCTGTTGAGGAAGTATTTTCTGTCTTTCCCACTAGCTCAGAAAACAAAACCACTGAAAATGCGGTGATTTTATCTCCTCTATGCCCCAGCATTGGTGATATTATCCAGTGTATCTCAGTTGTAAGGTCAAATAGAGTTCTGCTCAAAAATAACAGCAATTGAGTTATTTTCTGCTGATTGTCTGTTTGTTTCTGTATTTTCAGAAAAAAAATTATAGTTACTCATTCTGAGATTTTAATACTCCCCATTCTGAATTTCTCATATCCGCCATCAAATAGTGCCATTATTCCCTCTCTCTTGGCTCCTCCCTAATGATGCTGATCACCGCTATATTTCTTAATGACACCCCAGAGTTTAGCTCAGATTCGTGGGAGAAAATGCGCACAAATGCAAGAAAAATGCAGTGATCAGCAGGTGTAGCATGGTTACTCAAGGTCTTGAAAGTGGATCGTGGAGCATGTTCTTACTGCAGAGCCCACTCATCAGAATGTTTATATTTTCTTGCTAAAGAGAGTTAGTATAATTTTTAATCCCCTACAGAATGTAGGAGCAATGTTTCATTTATGAGGCACAGACTTCAAGTATTCTTAGTGCAGCGCTGTTTTGTTTTTTTTTAATCAGTAGAGTAGCAGCAATCTATTAAACAATTTTAAAGAGATGTTTCAAATAAACTTACCTTTTCATATAGTTTACATGCATTATTTGAATGGCCGTCCTGTAAAGTAGTCTTAAACTAATGTTTAATGGTAATGATTAATATTCAAAAGAATGAAATTGTACTGTGGCTGTTTAAGGATCTGAATTCAGTCATTTTCTTTTGAGAAAATACGCAGTAGAACTCTGTAAACGTGATCAGAAACTGTCAGATTAAACTGTCAGAATAAAACCTCATCTTGTTTACTTGTTTCTCTTTTCAGGAAATAAACCTGTCCTTTCTTACCAATTAGCCGGTGTGTGGCTCCTGTCCTGTTGCGGGCATTTATTGCCCAGAGCGCACAAACACACATTTGCCACATATTCTAATGACTTGGAAGTGAATGTACTGTAGCCAAGTTTGTGGATGATGCAACAATAGTTGGAAGGTGTGTCACCCTCACCACTCAAAGTCGGCAGAAGGACATAGGCAGTTTGTGTGAGTAAAAACTTGGCAGATGGAATGTAATGTGGGTAGATGACATTATGCACGTCAGCAAGAAGAATAAAAGAGTTGCATGTTATCTAAATGGAGAGAGACTGTAGAAAGCCACAGCTTGAAGTGATTTGGGACGGCAGGGTCCTTGCACATGAATTACAAAAATTAAGTGTACAAGAGCAGGAATGAGTTATGAAAGGCTAGTTATAAGGCACAACTGGAATACTGTAAGCAGTTTGGGTCCCTTTAACAACAAAAAACACTGGAATTGGAGGCCTTCCGGAGAGGGTTCATTAGACTGATATTGGGTATGGAGGGGTTTTCTTAGAAGCTGAGGAGGTTGGACCTGTACTCATCAGAAATTTGGAGGAATTTTTTAAAATATGAAACGTGCAAGATTCTTAGGGAGCTGGACAGGGCCAGTTATTTCTCAGGATAGGTGTATGGAACCAGAAAAGAAATGAGAGTGACCTGTCTTCCCATTAGCAGTAACAGAAAGTTTCACTGCTGTTTGTTGGAACATTCCTATTGTGTCAGAACCCTTCTGTAAAGTACATTTTTATAAAGTGTGAATGGCTGCATCGAGGAGTGAATCGCACTCTCTTATGGGGCTCTGGCATACAGAACACTTGCAGTGGATTGAAACAGTTCAGTCAATGGTTGGTAACCCCAACCATTGACTTGGTTTAACTCACGAGGAGGTGATTTTGACTTAAGGAGATATTCAACCAAGCAAGACTCAACCTCAAGTATTTAACAAAGACATCGGGCACAATTAATGCATGTTAAATAAAACAAAGTAAATATATCTTCAAATTAAATGTTAATATATTCATTTTCCATTTATTTATTTCTTTTTGAATTATTTAATTACCTGCCAAGCTGAATCTACTGGCAAATATTTTAGACCCCATGCTATAAATGACACGTTTTGTTCTGTGGTTAATGAGCAAGGATCTCTACAATACCTAGCCCTGCGTGTCTCTAGCAGTGATGCCTAGGGATCATATGTATAATTACATCGTGTATGCAAAGGCCTTTCAGCCCAAGTGTTTTTCATGGAGTGGCTCAGGGGTTAGCACTGCTGCCACACAGCACCAGGAACCTGGGTTCAATTCCACCTTTAGGCGACTGTCTCTGTGGAGTTTGCACATTCTCCCTGTCTCTGGGCTTCCTCCCACGGTGCAAAGGTGTGCAGGGTTACAGGGACAGGGTAAGGGGTGGGTCTGGGGGGTTGCTCTTTGGCAGGTCAGTGTGAGTTTGATGGGCTGAATGGTCTGCTTCCCCGCTGTAAGGATTCTATTATGCTGGATCCTTGTTGCCTGATGGAGTCATGAATGATCCTTCCTTTAATGTTTTTAAAAATTCAGATCCCAGCCCATAGAACCCACCGTACCTGACAGATACATGTCCGCATGTTTGTAGACAAGACAAGTGCTGCTGTTATCTGGTATCTCCGTGGTTTCAGTGTTGTTGTGGGAGTTGTTTGTGCAATAAAGTGAGGCTAGTCTTCCTGAGAGAGGTCATTTTGCTAATAAAAGTTTCTTAGGTGCACAGCCTGAGCTTCTTGTACCCATAGCAACAGGAGTAGGCCATTCTGCCCTTTGAGCTTAATCTGTCATTCAATATGGCCACAACTGCTCATCTGACTCAATCTCCTGTTCCTGCTTTCACCCCATACCCTTTTATCCCTTAAGAACTATGTCAAACTCCTTGAAAACATTCAATGTTGTTGTCTCAGCCACAGAATTTCCAGATTCCCCACTCTCTCGGTGAAGAAATTTCTTCTCATCTCAGTTGTAGATGGCCTACCCTGTATCCATCGACTGACATCCCTGGTTCTGGTCTCCCCAGTCATCAGGGACATCCTTCCTGGATCCAGTTGCTTCCCCCAACTATTCTTCTAAACTCCAGTGAAAATACTTGTAACCAATAGAGTCTCTTTTACTGATATGAGGTACTTGTGATGTCTGTGCTGGTTCTACTGTTGTGCAGGAGTGTATTCCACAAAATTCACTCAGCAATGCTCCCTGGCTTCTCTTTATTGCAATCTTAAAAACCATTTGAACAGTCTGCATCCTCAAACAATGCTTCCATTTCCTGTTTTGCAGATCTATTGCCCTATCTGTATGGATAAATCTTTCCAGGGAAACTGTCGCGGGATGGGTAGGGACATCCCATAAGCTGTACAGCTTTCAATAAACAAAATAAGTTTTTTTTTGTCAAATTGTTAAAATATTACATGAAATGATTAACAAACATTAAAAGTTTAACAGTTCTGAGGGAAAATCTCTCGCTACTAACCTGGAGTACTGGATATATTTAAACATGGGAGTTGTTGTTACGATTAATAATATCATGGTCTCTGTACTTTTATTAAAGTCAGAAGGCAGGATAACTCTTGAACATCACAATAACAGAACTCCACTCTTTGTTACTCAGTTCCTGGAGGCTACTAATAGTTAATCACTTATTCTAACAGACTTATAAAGTACAACAGTCTCAGAGCTTCATATTGGTTATAGTGGAAGGGATGGGAGGTTGAATGTAGATTTTCCTCCTTGTTTAAAATTCCTTCTTGAAATCTTGATGATTCACAAAGTCTCCCAGCGGTGGTTGAGTTCATCCATTACAAGTGGCTTTACATGCCTGATGGTACCACCCAGAGGGGAGAAGGGGTGCCCAGACTGTTGGTGACTTGTTGCCATCTGTTGATTCAGTGTCCCTGGGCGGACAGCTCGGGTTGGTTGGTATCAGGTGTCAATGAGAAGGCTTAGCAGGGACCGCACCTTGCAGGCAAACCATCGCCTGAGGGGACAAAAGTATTCATAATGGAACTGTTCAAATTCAGGGGTCTGCCGTATATCACGTAAAAAAGTAATGTCAATATCTGACTCTGTAAGCCCTATCAGGAGCAGGAGCAAGGCAAAGAGGAGGCCTATTGTCACAAGCAGCAAACGGACCACACTTAAAACAAACGTATTCACCTGTTCCCTCTCGGACCTGTCATTAACACCTTCCAGTAAGGCACTTGCCCCTCTTCCTGGCTCCTCAGGCTCTGATGGGGCACTGATATCACACGCCTTCTCCTCTTCGATGCCACAGTTGTCACTGCTGCTGCCATTGGTTTGCTGCGGGAGGATTGATTCCAGAGCAGGGTCTGACACCGGAGTGGGCAGGACACTGTTAGCTGGACTGTAAAGCTCATCTGCAATCACGGAGCTCACTTCGGTGCCCTGTGCAGGGGCGCTCTTGCCTGGGCGGGCACCAAATGTATCTGTGTGTGAGGTCGATCGCACTGGCGTTGAATGGGCACTGTCTCGAAGAGATTCTAACCCTGGAGGAGAGAGAATCAGAAACTGTGAGACAAATGAGACATAAAACAAAACAGAGAACTACAGATCAAGACGTGATCCAGTACTGGGTTGGTGAAATAATGAGACAACGCAGGCTGCAAATGTCTACAGGTCATAGAACCCAAAGATACTGTCTGGGAACAGAAGCCTAACCTTTTGGGTAAATGTGATATAATTTCACTCATTTAAACGTGCAAAATTGCAGCTTGAATATTTCAGGGAGAATTATTTCTGAGTTCTCCTGACTTGCCCTGGAAATAATCTCTGGAAATAAACAGTTTGCATCAATAACAATCTGTAAAAAGGAACTGGGTCAAAGACTGAAAAACATGGCCATTACTTGAGGATTTATTGAGGAACGTTTCAAAGAAACAACTCCCACTTCTCCACTGTCAGAAAACTGCCCGCAACTTTCAGGGTATAAATACCAAAGTCAATCATAGGGAGAAGCAGCAGACTGGTCTATGGTTCCCAATCATTAAGATATTGTTGTGCCTGGAAATTTCAAATAATTTCATTAAGTCATTCAGTTGGAATATAATTCTGCAACATTCTGTTTTAATTCCAGATCTTTTTAGCATTTGATGAATTAAGAGGAACTTCTGCTTTCATACAATCCCTATAGTGTGGGAGCAGGCCCTTCGGCCCAACAAGTCCACGCTGACCCTCGGAGCATCCCACCCAGACCCATTCCCCTATAACCCAGTGAATCCACACACCCCTGAACACTACGGGCAATTTCCCATGGCCAATCCACTGAGCCTGCACATCTTTGGACTGTGAGAGGAAACTGGAGCACCTGGAGGAAACCCACGCAGACACTGGGAGAATGTGCAAACTCCACACAGACAGTCGCCCGAGGCTGGAATCAAACTCGGGTCCCTGGCACTGTCAGGCTGCAGTGCTAACCACTGAGACACCGTGTTTTGTTGTCAGATTTATACCACAAGCTCACAAATGTGAGTAATTTACATGGTCAGCTGTGGAATGCAGCCCAGTTCCTGGTTTGAATGAGTATTGGTGAGGGCGTACGTTTGCATGTTTAACTATGAGCGTATGTCTGTCTGCGTGTTTATCTGACTCTCACTGTCTGTAAAACTCTGAGCAGGAGTAGGCCATTTGGCTCATGGAGCCTACTCCACCATTCAGTATGATCATGGTTGATCCTCTGTCTCAATTCCTACCTTCTCCCTGTATCACTTGATGCCTTTAAAATCCAAACAAAAGGCTATCTCTCAGTATATTCACTGAGTCTCTGTATGGAAGGGTCGATGTGTAGCTCAGTATTTTATGGAAATATCCTGTTGGGCATAGTGGTGCTGCACTGCAGTAAGGGACAAGGGTCAGCAGAGGGCATGTTTGAGCCATTTTGTGTGAAGTTGTGTCAGTGATAATGGGAACTGCAGATGCTGGAGACTCCAAGACAATAAAGTGTGAGGCTGGATGAACACAGCAGGCCAAGCAGCATCTCAGGAGCACAAAAGCTGACGTTTCGGGCCTAGACCCTTCATCAGAGAGGGGGATGGGGGGAGGGAACTGGAATAAATAGGGAGAGAGGGGGAGGCGGACCGAAGATGGAGAGTAAAGAAGATAGGTAGAGAGGAGAGTATAGGTGAGGAGGTAGGGAGGGGATAGGTCAGTCCAGGGAAGACGGACAGGTCAAGGAGGTGGGATGAGATTAGTAGGTAGATGGGGGTGCGGCTTGGGGTGGGAGGAAGGGATGGGTGAGAGGAAGAACCGGTTAGGGAGGCAGAGACAGGTTGGACTGGTTTTGGGATGCAGTGGGTGGAGGGGACGAACTGGGCTGGTTGTATGGTGCAGTGGGGGGAGGGGACAAACTGGGCTGGTTTAGGGATGCAGTAGGGGAAGGGGAGATTTTGAAACTGGTGAAGTCCACATTGATACCATTAGGCTGCAGGGTTCCCAGGCGGAATATGAGTTGCTGTTCCTGCAACCTTCGGGTGGCATCATTGTGGCACTGCAGGAGGCCCATGATGGACATGTCATCAAGAGAATGGGAGGGGGAGTGGAAATGATTTGCGACTGGGAGGTGCAGTTGTTTGTTGCAAACTGAGCGGAGGTGTTCTGCAAAGTGGTCCCCAAGCCTCCGCTTGGTTTCCCCAATGTAGAGGAAGCCGCACTGGGTACAGTGGATGCAGTATACCACATTGGCAGATGTGCAGGTGAACCTCTGCTTAATGTGGAATGTCATCTTGGGGCCTGGGATAGGGGTGAGGGAGGAGGTGTGGGGACAAGTGTAGCACTTCCTGCGGTTGCAGGGGAAGGTGCCGGGTGTGGTGGGGTTGGAGGGCAGTGTGGAGCGAACAAGGGAGTCACGGAGAGAGTGGTCTCTCCGGAAAGCAGACAGGGGAGGGGATGGAAAAATGTCTTGGGTGGTGGGGTCGGATTATAAATGGCGGAAGTGTCGGAGGATGATGCATTGTATCCGGAGGTTGGTAGGGTGGTGTGTGAGAACGAGGGGGATCCTCTTAGGGCGGTTGTGGCGGGGGCGGGGTGTGAGGGATGTGTTGCGGGAAATACGGGAGACACGGTCAAGGGCGTTCTCGATCACTGTGGGGGGAAAAGTTGCGGTCCTTAAAGAACTTGGACATCTGGGATGTGCGGGAGTGGAATGTCTTATCGTGGGAGCAGATGCGGCGGAGGCGGAGGAATTGGGAATAGGGGATGGAATTTTTTGCAAGAGGGTGGGTGGGAGGAGGTGTATTCTAGGTAGCTGTGGGAGTCGATGGGCTTGAAATGGACATCAGTTACAAGCTGGTTGCCTGAGATGGAGACTGAGAGGTCCAGGAAGGTGAGGGATGTGCTGGTGATGGCCCAGGTGAACTGAAGGTTGGGGTGGAAGGTGTTGGTGAAGTGGATGAACTGTTCAAGCTCCTCTGGGGAGCAAGAGGCGGCGCCGATACAGTCATCAATGTACCGGAGGAAGAGGTGGGGTTTGGGGCCTGTGTAGGTGCGGAAGAGGGACTGTTCCACGTAACCTACAAAGAGGCAGGCATAGCTGGGGCCCATGTGGGTGCCCATGGCCACCCCCTTTGTCTGTAGGAAGTGGGAGGAGTCAAAAGAGAAGTTGTTGAGTGTGAGGACGAGTTCAGCTAGGCGGATGAGAGTGTCGGTGGAGGGGGCCTGGTCGGGCCTGCGGGACAGGAAGAAGCGGAGGGCCTTGAGGCCATCTGCATGCGGAATGCAGGTGTACAGGGACTGGACGTCCATGGTGAATATGAGGTGTTGGGGGCCAGGGAATTGGAAGTCCTGGAGGAGGTGGAGGGCGTGGGTGGTGTCACGGACGTAGGTGGGGAGTTCCTGGACCAAAGGGGAGAAAATGGAGTCCAGATAGGTGGAGATGAGTTCGGTGGGGCAGGAACAGGTTGAGACGATGGGTCGTCCACGTCCACGTCCAGGTACAACACCTCACACACACCTCCACGTCCAGGTACAACACCTCACACACCACCCTCACCGCAGCTGCTGCCGCCCTCCCCGATCCTCCAACCGCCGACGGAACCCCGCCCACGGTCGATGCCGACGGAACCCCGCCCACGGCTGACGGAACCCCGCCCACGGCCGACGACCTCATCGCTCCGCCCACAACCTCCACAGCCAGCAACCCCAGAGGAGACAGCCACACTGAGCCCTGCTGCATCTTCACCATCCCCCCAGACCTCCCACTGACTGAGGACGAACGGTCAGTCCTTAGCAAGGGGCTCACCTTTGTCCCCCTACAACCGCACATCAACGAACACCAGTCACGGTTGGACATAGAGCAGTTTTTCCGCCGTCTTCGCCTCCATGCCTACTTCTTCAACCGGGAACCTAACCCTCCTTCCACTGACCCCTTCACCCGCTTCCAACACCACCCAGTCCCTCCTGGACACCACCCCCAGGCCTCCTACCCCCCCTCGACCTCTTCATCTCCAACTGCCGTCGAGACATTAACCGCCTCAACCTCTCCACCCCTCTCACCCACTCTAACCTCTCCCCCGCAGAACAGGCAGCCCTCCGCTCCAACCCCAACCTCACCATCAAACCCGCAGACTAGGGTGGCGCAGTGGTAGTTTGGCGCACTGACCTCTACATCGCCGAGGCCAGACGCCAACTCTCCGACACCACCTCCTACCGCCTCCTCGATTATGATCCCACACCCGAGCACCAAACCATCATCTCCAACACCATTCCTGACCTCATCACCTCAGGGGACCTCCCACCCACAGCCTCCAACCTCATTGTTCCCCAACCCCGCACGGCCCGTTTCTATCTCCTTCCCAAAATCCACAAACCTGCCTGCCCTGGTCGACCCATCGTCTCAGCCTGCTCCTGCCCCACCGAACTCATCTCCACCTATCTGGACTCCATTTTCTCCCCTTTGGTCCAGGAACTCCCCACCTACGTCCGTGACACCACCCACGCCCTCCACCTCCTCCAGGACTTCCAATTCCCTGGCCCCCAACACCTCATATTCACCATGGACGTCCAGTCCCTGTACACCTGCATTCCGCACGAAGATGGCCTCAAGGCCCTCCGCTTCTTCCTGTCCCGCAGGCCCGACCAGTCCCCCTCCACCGACACTCTCATCCGCCTAGCTGAACTCGTCCTCACACTTAACAACTTCTCTTTTGACTCCTCCCACTTCCTACAGACTAAGGGGGTGGTCATGGGCACCCGCATGGGCCCCAGCTATGCCTGCCTCTTTGTAGGTTACGTGGAACAGTCCCTCTTCCGCACCTACACAGGCCCCAAACCCCACCTCTTCCTCCGGTACATTGATGACTGTATCGGCGCCGCCTCTTGCTCCCCAGAGGAGCTCGAACAGTTCATCCACTTCACCAACACCTTCCACCCCAAACTTCAGTTCACCTGGGCCATCTCCAGCACATCCCTCACCTTCCTGGACCTCTCAGTCTCCATCTCAGGCAACCAGCTTGTAACTGATGTCCATTTCAAGCCCACCGACTCCCACAGCTACCTAGAATACACCTCCTCCCACCCACCCTCCTGCAAAAATTCCATCCCCTATTCCCAATTCCTCCGCCTCCGCCGCATCTGCTCCCACGATAAGACATTCCACTCCCGCACATCCCAGATGTCCAAGTTCTTTAAGGGCCACAACTTTCCCCCCACAGTGATCGAGAACGCCCTTGACCGCGTCTCCCGTATTTCCCGCGACACATCCCTCACACCCCGCCCCCGCCACAACCGCCCTAAGAGGATCCCCCTCGTTCTCACACACCACCCTACCAACCTCCGGATACAACGCATCATCCTCCGATACTTCCGCCATTTACAATCCGACCCCACCACCCAAGACATTTTTCCATCCCCTCGCCTGTCTGCTTTCCGGAGAGACCACTCTCTCCGAGACTCCCTTGTTCGCTCCACACTGCCCTCCAACCCCAGCACACCCGGCACCTTCCCCTGCAACCGCAGGAAGTGCTACACTTGTCCCCAAACCTCCTCCCTCACCCCTATCCCGGGCCCCAAGATGACTTTCCACATTAAGCAGAGGTTCACCTGCACATCTGCCAATGTGGTATACTGCATCCACTGTACCCAGTGCGGCTTCCTCTACATTGGGGAAACCAAGCGGAGGCTTGGGGACCGCTTTGCAGAACACCTCCGCTCAGTTTGCAACAAACAACTGCACCTCCCAGTCGCAAATCATTTCCACTCCCCCTCCCATTCTCCAGATGACATGTCCATCATGGGCCTCCTGCACTGCCACAATGATGCCACCCGAAGGTTGCAGGAACAGCAACTCATATTCCGCCTGGGAACCCTGCAGCCATATGGTATCAATGTGGACTTCACCAGTTTCAAAATCTCCCCTTCCCCTACTGCATCCCTAAACCAGCCTAGTTCGTCCCCTCCCCCGACTGCACCACACAACCAGCCCAGCTCTTCCCCCCCCACCCACTGCATCCCAAAACCAGTCCAACCTGTCTCTGCCTCCCTAACCGGTTCTTCCTCTCACCCATCCCTTCCTCCCACCCCAATCCGCACCCCCAGCTACTTACTAACCTCATCCCACCTCCTTGACCTGTCCGTCTTCCCTGGACTGACCTATCCCCTCCCTACCTCCCCACCTATACTCTCTCCACCTATCTTCTTTACTCTCCATCTTCGGTCTACCTCCCCCTCTCTCCCTATTTATTCCAGTTCCCTCTCCCCATCCCCCTCTCTGATGAAGGGTCTAGGCCCGAAACGTCAGCTTTTGTGCTCCTGAGATGCTGCTTGGCCTGCTGTGTTCATCCAGCCTCACATTTTATTATCTAATAAAGTGTGGAGCTGGATGAACACAGCAGGCCAAGCAGCATCTCAGGAGCACAAAAGCTGACGTTTTGGGCCTAGACCCTTCATCAGAGAGGGGGATGGGGTGAGGGTTCTGGAATAAATAGGGAGAGAGGGGGAGGTGGACCAAAGATGGAGAGAAAAGAAGATAGGTGGAGAGGAGAGTATAGGTGGGGAGGTAAAGAGGGGATAGGTCAGTCCAGGGAAGACGGGCAGGTCAAGGAGGTGGGATGAGGTTATTGTGCATGAAAATGGAGGTGCGGCTTGGGGTGGGAGGAAGGGATGGGTGAGAGTAAGAACAGGTTAGGGAGGCAGAGACAGGCTGGGCTGGTTTTGGGATGCAGTGTGTGGAGGGGAAGAGCTGGGCTGGTTGTGTGGTGCAGTGGAGGGAGGGGACGAACTGGGCTGGTTTGTGGAAGCAGTGGGGGAAGGGGAGATTTTGAAGCTGGTGAAGTCCACGTTGATACCATTGGGCTGCAGGGTTCCCAAGCGGAATAGGAGTTGCTGTTCCTGCAACCTTCGGGTGGTATCATTGTGGCACTGCAGGAGGCCCATGATGGACATGTCGTCTGAGGAATGGGAGGGGGAGATAAAATGGTTCGCGACTGGGAAGTGCAGTTGTTTGTTGCGAACCGAGCTGAGGTGTTCTGCAAAGCGGTCCCCAAGCCTCCGCTTGGTTTCCCCAATGTAGAGGAAGCCACACCGGGTACAATGAATACAGTATACCACATTGGCAGACGTGTAGGTGAACCTCTGCTTAATGTGGAAAGTCATTTTGGGGCCTTGGATAGGGGTGAGGGAGGAGGTGTGGGGGCAAGTGTAGCACTTCCTGCGGTTGCAGGGGAAGGTGCCGGGTGTGGTGGGGTTGGAGGGGAGTGTGGAGCGAACAAGGGAGTCACGGAGAGAGTGGTCTCTCCGGAAAGCAGACAAGGGTGGGGATGGAAAAATGTCTTGGGTGGTGGGGTCAGATTGTAGATGGCGGAAGTGTCGCAGGATGATGCGTTGTTTCCGGAGGTTGGTGGGGTGGTGTGTGAGAACGAGGGGGAAGCTTCACCAGCTTCAAAATCTCCCCTTCCCCCACCGCATCCCAAAACCAGCGCAGTTCGTCCCCTCCCCTCACTGCACCACACAACCAGCCCAGCTCTTCCCCTCCACCCACTGCATCCCAAAACCAGCCCAGCTTGTCTCTGCCTCCCTAACCTGTTCTGCCTCTCACCCATCCCTTCCTCCCACCTCAAGCCGCACCTCCATTTCCTACCTACTAACCTCATCCCACCTCCTTTGCCTGTCCCCTCCCTACCTCCTCACCTATACTCTACTCTCCACCTATCTTCTTTTCTCTCCATCTTCGGTCTGCCTCCCCCCTCTCCCTATTTATTCCAGAGCTCTCTCCCCATCCCCCTCTGTGATGAAGGGTCTAGGCCCGAAACGTCAGCTTTTGTGGTCCTGAGATGCTGCTTGGCCTGCTGTGTTCATCCAGCTCCACACTTTGTTATCTTGTGTGAAGTTGTGTTTGCTTTTGAAATCTCTCACGTGTTGCTAGAAATCACTACAACTTCTCTAAAGAAGCTGAGAACATACATTTCTGAATGTTTCATCATACATTTCTCCTGTTCAATCTGTTCTGCTAACAAATTGCTCTGATCCTGAAGCAGGGGGTCCTCGGAAACTGAAATATACACTGCGACCATGCACTCCCCCAGTGAAAAGCTACAGCTTTAAACCAAATAGTGCTCTTCCTGATGCAGATGCAAACTTCCTGATAGCACTGAGAACTCTCGGCCCAAGGAATGCTGCCTGGAAAGGTCCCAGTTAATAATGCTGAGGGACTGCCTGTATGTGAAGAACAGCGAACAGAAATGGTGCATTGACACAGGCAATAGATGGAAGACAAGGCATTCAGTCAGTGGAGAAATTTGATGAATTCAGCAGAAACAGCACATCCAAACTGAAATAACTCCACAGAGGCTGGTATCCCATCACCAAGTCATGCTTTATGTACAAGATAAAGGTGCACAGAATTATGGACAATGTATTAGCATGGAAAGAGGATTGGTTAGCTAGCAGGAAATAAAGAATGAGGATAAAAGAGTGTTTTTCTGGTTGGCGAACAGTGGCTAGAGGTGTGCCTCAGGGATTAGTGCTGGAACCGCAATTATTTATAATTTAGATAGATGATTTGGAGCTGGGGACCACGTGTGGTGTGTCAAAGTTTGCAGATGGCACTAAGGTGAGTGGTAGAGCAAAGTGTGCAGAGAACTCTGAAAGTCTGCAGAGGGATATAGATAGTCTAAGTGAGTGGGCAAAGGTCTGGCAGATGGAGGACGATGCTGATAAATGTGAAGTCGTCCATTTTGGTGGGGATAACAGTAAAAGGGACTATTACTTGAACGGTAAAACATTGCAGCACGTTGCTACACAGAGGGACCTGGGTGTCCTTGTGCATGAATTGCAGGAGGTTGGTTTGCAGGTACAACAGCTAATTAAGAGGGTAAATGGAATTTTGTCCTTCATTGCTAGAGGGATTGAGTTTAAAAGCAGGGGGCTTATGTTACAGCTGTATAGGGTGCTGATAAGGCCATACCTGGAGTACTGTGTACAGCTTTAGTCTCCTCAATTGAGAATGGACATACTGGCACTGGAACGGGTGCAGAGGAGGTTCACTAGGTTGGTTCTAGAATGAGAGGGTCGGCTTATGAGGGGAGGCTGAATAGACTGGGATTATATTCATTGGAATTTTGAAGAATGATGGGCATCTGAGAGAAGCATATAAAATTATGAAGGGAATAGATAGCAGGGAAATTGTTTCCACTGGCTGGTGAAACTAGAACAAGAGAGCATAGCCTCAAAAGTAGGGGGACCAGATTTAGGACTGAATTAAGGAAGAACTTCTTCACTCAAAAGGTTGTGAATCTGTGGGATTCCTTGCCCAGTGAAGTAGTTGAGGCTTCTTCATTGAATGTTTTTAAAGCTATGTTAGATAATTTTTTGAACAGTAAAGGAATTACGTGTTATGGTGAGCAGGCAGGTAAGTGGGAGCTGAGGCCATGAAAAGATCTTATTGGACGGTAGAGCAGGCTCGAGGGGCTGGATAGCCTACTCCTCCTCCTGGTTATTCTGTTCTTACATTTGCATAGTACTGGTCTGGCTTCCTCAGAGCCAGCTCTCAGAGTGAGCAGGACACTTGACACACCTGTTCTTATCTGTCAGCCAGGGCTCCTGGATTGGACCTGATTAACAGAATATGAGTTCCCTGACTGGGGCTGGCTGACCTCATCACAGTCACCACACAAACAGCTCCCCAAGACACATTTACTCCCAGTTCAGTGTTCCACCTTCCTACCCCTCCTGCTAACTGTACATGCTGTGTCCTGCACAGGGGAGCTTCCTGAGTGGGAGACTTGCTGATGAACATCTTGAATGTTTATCTAGTTCTGGAGACAACATGAACAAAAACAGAAGTTGCTGGAAAAGGTCAGCAAGTCTTGTAGCTTCTTTGAAGAAAAATCCAAGTTAGCGTCCCTTGCTCAGAACATAATTGCAAATGTGTTCTGAGGAAGGGTCACCGGACCCAAAACATTAACTCTGATTTCTCTTCACAGATGCTGCCAGACCCGCAGAGCTTTTCCAGCAAATTCTGTTTTTGTTCCTGATTTACAGCATCTGCAGTTCTTTCTGTTTTTAATTACAGAAGACGTTGGAAATCTTCAAAGCAGTTAGGCCAAGCCCTGCAGGGGATCAAACGGAGTCATTTGGTCCACTGTAGGGGGTCAAGGTTTGAACTGTAAGTGTTTCAAATTAGGTTAAGCTGAAAGAGTTTCTTTTTCCAACTTTTTTTAGACGTGTATGTTAATATTATTGCTGTCAATGATTGGAATCTGCAATTCATATCTCCACCCGGGGGTGAGAAAGTGACGATGATGAATTACTTTCTCAAAGTGCTACAGTCCATGTGATGCAAGGATAGCCACAATGTTGCTTGGGGGGGTGGTATTTGAGGAATCTGACCCAGCCACGGCAACTAAAGTCAGAACGGTGAGTGGCTTGGGGGGGGGGTGGAATCCTGCAGGGAGTGGTGTTCCCATCCATCAGGGGCTCTCATCCTTCTACATGATAGAGGTTATGGATTTAGAAGGTGCAGTTGAAAGGACCTCGTACAGTTGCTGCAGTGTATCCTGTAGATGGTACACATTGCTACGACTGTGTGTCGGAGGTATAGGTACTGGATGGATGCTGGTACAGAGAGATCATTTGTTCTGCATGGTGTTGAGTTTCTTGAGAGTATGTTTTCCCTGGTCAGTTTTCAGATTACGTTGTCAAGAGAGGTTTCAGAATTGAATAGAATTCCACTAGAGAAGGTCAAACTGCACGTGGGTCTTAAAGAGAAACAGATTGAGCGGGTCGGCTGAAAGCTGTGGTTGTTTCTGGAAGAGGATCGCGACGTCGTGGCTGCGTTGACCAGTGGGTAAAGTATTCAGAGCTCAAATCCCATTGGCTATTGGAGAACAAATTTCTTCATTTAAATGAGATTAAAAGAGCCGACATCAGAATTAGTGAGTGTGGAACCATCACAAAGGTCCATCTGGATCTCAAACATCTTTCTGGGAAGTTTAATATATCGTCCTTGCTAACAAGGTGTACAGCTGGATGAACGCAGCAGGCCAAGCAGCATCCGAAGAGCAGGAAAGCTGATGTTTTGCCCTAGGCCCTGCTACAGAAATGGGGGGAGGGGGAATGGGGCTCTGAAATAAATAGGGAGAGAGGGAGGCGGATAGAAGATGGATAGAGGAGAAGATAGGTGGAGAGGAGACATTCTTTGAAGACTTGCCACATCAAGCAGATGTTCACCTCCGCATCTGGTAATGTGGTATACTGCATCCGCTGTACCCATTGTGGCCTCCTCTACATCGGGGAAACCAAGCGGAGGCCTGGGGACCACTTTGCAGAACACCTCCGCTCGGTTCGCAATAAACAACTGCACCTCCCAGTCGCGAATCATTTCAACTCCCCCTCCCATTCTTTAGACATGTCCATCCTGGGCCTCCTACAGTGCCACACTGATGCCACCTGAAGGTTGCAGGAACAGAAACTCATATTCCGCTTGGGAACACTGCAGCTCAATGGTATCAGTGTGGACTTCACAAGCTTCAAAATCTCCCCTTCCCCCACCACATCCCAAAACCAGCTCAACTTGTCCCCGCCTCCCTAACCGGTCCTTCCTCTGAACTATCCCCTCTTCCCACCTCAAGCCCCACCCCCATTTCCTACCTACTAACCTCATCTCGTCCCCTTGACCTGTCCGTCCTCCCTGGACTGACCTATCCCCTCCCTACCTCCCCACCTACACTCACCTCTACAGGCTCCATCCCTGCCTTTTTAAACTTGTCTGTTTCCTCTCCACCTATCTTCTCCTCTATCCATCTTCTATCCGCCTCCGCCTCCCCCTCTCCTTCTCTCCCTATTTATTTGAGAACCCCCTTCCCCTCCCCCCATTTCTGAAGAAGGGTCTAGGCCCGAAACGTCAGCCGTCCTGCTCCTCTGATGCTGCTTGGCCTGCTGCGTTCATCCAGCTTCACACTTTGTTATCTTGGATTTGAAAGGCGCTGAGTTGGCTCTAATGATCTGGTAATCTATGAGAAATAATTCAAACCATGAGTGTAAATGTATTTTAATATTCAAACCAACTGCACCTATGAATTTTAACCATTAAATATTGTTGACTTGCTTTCCCAGGACTCTTGAGGCGTTTGAGAAGGGAAAGGTTACTTCAAAAGGCCCTATTCAAATGCAAAATAGAAAGGAAACACTTAGCAAGTTGCCTACTGTAGTCTGAGTATTCATGTAAAGTACTTGGTCTCGAATAGAACGTCTCAGGAACACAGGACCAGCGTACACCATTTGGTCTGTTGCGTATTCTCACTATTAAATACGGTCACAGCTGATTGAACACTTCAATACCTTTTGCCCACCCTAACCCCATAACCTTGTGCACCCAACAGGAATCAGAAATCAATCAATCCCTCCCTTAAAAGAGGCTCAAAAGACTGAGTGTCTATAGCCCTCTGTGTTAGAGAGTTCCAGATTCACTAGCCTCTAAGTATCACAGATTATAGGATCATTTCTCCTCATCTCTGACCCAAGTAATGTCCCACATCCTTTTAAATGGATCTCCCTGCCCCCAACACCCAGTCGGGGAAACATCTTACCTCACCTATACCTAAATAAAACAAAGGGCTACAGCTGCTGGAAGTCTGAAACACAGAAATTGTTAGAGTAACTCATGATGTCTGGCAGCATCTGTGCAGAGGGAAACAGTTAATGTTTAGAGTCTAGTAACCCCACCTGCTGAAGACGCATGTGGTGAGAGGGCATTGAGGACGAACCTATAGGTGGCGCCCAGAGGAACAGAAAGGCAGTTTAGCAAAGCATGGATAAATGATAAACCAGGGAGAAATAAAAGCTGTTAATGGACACCAGAAGTAGGTGAAAACATGTTTGCTGAAAGCAGTCCATTTGATGAAGGAACAAACACTGAAGTTGACAGAAATGCTGAGCTGGTCTGGCAGCATCTGCGAAGAAAAAATCAGAGTTAACATTTCAGGTCAGGTGACCCTTCCTCAAAACCATGTGATAACAGGACACAACCCATCTATACCACATTTTCCTATCTATCCCTTTAAATAGTTTGTAAGTTTCAATGAGATCACCCCTCATTCTTTCAAACTCTACAGAAGACAGGCCCAGTTTATCCAATCTCTCTTCATAGTACAGTCCCACCCTGGAACAAGTCTGCTGGACCTTCACTACTCTCCCCTGACAGAAATCATATCTTTCCTGAGCTAAGGACATCTTAGCTGCATTCTAACAAGCTCCCATAAAAGTCAACTGGGCTGCGGGGAAGTTCAGAAGACTACCATCTCTTCCCCATCATGATCAAAGTCTTCATGATGTTAGGAATAGACAGAGTCAATAAAGATGGGTTATTCCCATTGATTGGAGATTCTAGAACTAGGGAGAGAATTCGGATCAGATGTTTGGAAGCACTTTGACACACAAAGATTGGGAGAGGTTCAGGAACTCCCTTCCACAATCACCAGTTCATGTTGGATATTAAATTAAAGTCTCAGATAGATACAACGTTTGCCAAGCAAAGGTTTTAGGGAATATACAGAAATAGGTTACGGTTTAACCACATTCCCAGTGAAGGTGGTTTGAGGGGCTGAATGTCCCTGTTAAACCTCAATCCAGTTAGAACATCCTTGATTTTCCCACATATCAGTGTTTAATGTCATCCATGATGATGGGAATTAATCCTCTGGGTTTTAAGGCTCCTGACCATGATCCCACTGCTCCCAGTCAGAATGGAGATTCTTTTTACTGTTCTTTCATGGGATGTGGGCTTCACTGGTAAGGCCCATCCCTTATTGCCCTTTGAAATAAGTGGCTGGCCGAGCCATTTCACAGGGCAGTTACAAGCCAACTACATTGCTGTGGGTCTAGAGATACATGTCGCCAGGCCACTTAATATCTCCAAAGGATATCAGTGAAACAATAAAATGTGAGGCTGGATGAACACAGCAGGCCCAGCAGCATCTCAGGAGCACAAAAGCTGACGTTTCGGGCCTGGACCCTTCATCCGAAACGTCAGCTTTTGTGCTCCTGAGATGCTGCTGGGCCTGCTGTGTTCATCCAGCCTCACATTTTATTATCTTGGATTCTCCAGCATCTGCAGTTCCCATTATCACTGATATCAGTGAAACAGATGGGTTTACGCAACAGTCAATGATAGTTTCATGACTGTCATCACATTCCAATGTGAACTGTATCATCAATTTTATTGTTGCTGTGTTTTGAACTCATGTACCCAGCCCCATGGCCTCTGGATTATTAAATCCTGTGATATTACCAACATCTGTCAGATTGGCCAAGCACAGCTGGAAACTACTATTGTACATCAAAATAACTGCAGTGGCTCACATCATTTCCATGCTATAACTATGCTGCATTCTCTGTACGTTACTGAAAACTGCTACAGTTTTGATGTTGAGTTCTGTTTGTGGGGCTCCTGTGAATAGACTGTTAGCTGTAAAATAGATTGTAGGTCTTCAATCTCCCTCCAACCCCTTCTCAAATTCATGGCTGACAGAGTACTGCCTTTACTAATGCTGGTGTTTTAAATCCATGGATATTTTGGAGGTTTTGCAATTTGAGAATGATAAAATATTTGATCCCATTAGATTATCAAAGAGAGGAGGATGGTCTTGCTGTTTTCATCAGCTCTTCTGAGTTTTTGGAGTACAACAGAGCCTGATAAAATCCTCCAATTGGCTGTGTTGCACACACTGAGAGGTTTACTATTACCAAGGAAACTGCTGAAAGGTTTCATTACTGCTTCACACACTCAAAGCTCATTTACTTTAGTAACAGCAGACGAAAAGACCAATGTTTGTTCAAACTCTGGAATGTGCTGGGTAGTCCCTTAGTGGCCACTCCCCATCTTGTGTTCTCTTTCAAACTGAGCCCATCCAATACTTTGTGTCTGGGGTTTTAACTCACAACAAGTCACCTGACAACCCTGTGCCTGTCAGCCTCCTCTGGCTCTCATCCCAGCAACACCAAGAATTTATAATTCTCAACATTGTTTCTGAATCCACCCTACGCCGCCTCCCTCACCCTGTCCCAGTCTCTGAAACCTCCACTGGCCCTAAACCTTCTATGATCCCTGTGGTCAGTCTGGCTTCTTGACCATCGCAGATTTTATCAGCTGTCCATTTTAGCAGTTCCTGGCTATGGAATTTTCTATGGAAAGCACAAGGCCAGGGGTTGACTGAAGATGTGAAATGTGACAGCTAGAGGCATTTGTTGTGCAAGGGGATGAGATGTTTCCTATCTGACCCGTTCATAGAAGTTATGGCACACCTGTGGAGAGGCTGAGGCTTGAAATCCAGTTCAGGGCTGAAGGGATAAAAGGTTTAGTGATGGGGCAGACTCAGTGTGATTAACTGCCTGTAGCGTTCTCTTCTTCCTGCTCTGAGCTCCTCGATTGTCCTGAAGGTAATAAACTGTGCCGGGTCTGTGAGGGTTAATGCAGCTTTCCTGTTTTGTTATTGCTGCCACGGAAATCTTTTGTAAATCGTCAGCAGTCCTGAAATATCTCCACTCACGCTAACACTGCCTCCCTGGATTTGTGCAAGCAAATAAAATGTGGTGCCAAGGTCATTGGAAAGTCAGAAAATGAGAAAATAGAACATTATTTAATCAAGGAAAGCTGTGGGAGCGGCAATGGACAGCATTTACCCTCTCTTTAAGGCCTGAGATTGCAAACATGAAAACTCTCTTCTTCAACAATTCTGTCTATTATTTCTCAAAATAAGAACACAGGAAATGGGAGCAGGAGTCAGGTCTTTGAATCTGGTTTGCTCTTCAGCACAATCATAGCTCATCTGACTGCACAGCTCACATACCTGGCCAAACCAGGGTCAAATACTCCACCCAACTCTGATGTGAATGCACATGATGATAATGAAGGACAGTGAGTAAATGTTCTATCATATCCCCTAAATAAATTCTTCCACAGTCACTTCAAACCTTGAGATTAAAAAGAAAAAGTGTAAACAGAGTCTTTAAAAATTCTTCAACAGCACCTTCCAAACCCATGGCCTCAAAGGACAGGGCAGCAGATGCATGGGGACACCTATTTTTAAGGTGGTCTCTCAGTGTCACTGCATCAAAATCCCAGAACTCCTGCCCTAACATTAATGTGAGACCCCGTATCATGCGGCCTGCAGCAGTTCCAGTAGACCACTTTCTCCTGGGAAGGTAATGGGATTGTGGTAAAGTCACTGGACTAGTGATCCAGAATGTGCTGAGGGCACGGGTGCAAACCCTACCACAGCTAATGAATCTGGTGTTAAAGGTTAACCTAATAATGACCCCTGTCAACTTTCAAGAAAACCCAGCTGGCTCATCATTGCCCTTTAGAGAAGGAAATCTTGAGGGGTGCGGGGGCTCAGTGGTTAGCACTGCTGCTTCACAGTGCCAGGGACCCAGATTCAATCACAGTTTTGGCTGACTGTGTGGGTTCTCCCCATGTCTGCGCAGGTTTCCTCCAACAGTCCAAAGATGTTAGCAAGAGACAGCACGAACTGCAGAAGCTGGAGTCAGAGTCAATACTCTATGGAGCTGAACGAACACAGCAGGACAGGCAGCATCAGGGGAGCAGGAGAGTTGATGTTTCAGGTTGGGTCCCTTCTAGGGAGCAGGAAGGGAGTTGGGAAGTAAATAGAGGGAAGAGGGGTGGGCCTGGGGAGGGTAAGTGGAATGGCGATACTTTGGTGCAGGGATAGAGTAGTGGGGATTGGTCAGTGGGATGGGTGGATAGGTGAGAGAGAAGATGGACAGGTTGTGTCAGGTCAAGGAGATGGGGATGAGAGTGGGGCTTGAACATGGGATGAGGGTGGGGATGGGGAGATTTTGAAACTGGTGAATTCTATGTTCAGGCCATTGGGCTGTAGGCTCCCAAGGCAGAATATGAGGTGCTGCTCCTCCAGTTTGCAGGTGGTGTCATTGTGACACTGGAGGAAGCCCAGGGTGGACATGTCAGCCAGGGACTGGGAGAGGGGGTTAAAATGGTTGGCAACAGGAAGGTGTTATTGATTTAGCGTACAGAGCGCAGATGCTCCATGAATCGGTCCCTGAGTCAGTGCTTACTCACTGATGTAGAGGAGGCCACACTGGGAGCAACGGATACAGTAGACGAGGTTGGAGGATGTACAAATGAATACCTGTTGTTTGTGGAAAGTTTATCTTGGGCCTTGGATCAAGTTTCCCCCAATCCACAATGTCCTCAACCCCATCTCTTGCATTTTCTGCACTTCGGCCCTTGAACGCCCTCCCTCCAACAAAAATAAGTATAGAGTCCCTTGGTCCTCACGTACCAACCCACCAACCTCCACATCCAGCACATCATCCTCTGCCCGCCCCTTCCCACAGCTGCAATCCACACCCACCAAAGAGCTATTTCCCTCCCCACCCCCATCTGCCTTTTGTAGGGACCGCTCATTCCACTCCCCACTAACTCCACCACCTTTCCCTACACCTGCCCCTACACCTCCACCCAAGGCACTAAACAAACCTTCCACGTCAGACGGGGATTCACCTGTACATCCTCCAACTTGGTTTACTTTATTCATTGTTGCCGATGTGGTCTCCTCTACATCGATGAGACCAAGCGGAGAGTTGGAGGCCATTCTATACAGCATCTGTACTCCGTTCATGACAGATGACAACACCTTCCAGTTGCCAACCATTTTAACTCCCCCTCCCACTCCCTGGGTGACATGTCCATCCTGGGCCTCCTCCAGTGTCACAATGACACCACCCGCAAACTGGAGGAGCAGCACCTCATTCTGCCTCGGGAGCCTACAGCTCAATGGCTTTAACATAGAATTCACCAGTTTTAAAATCTCTCCCCCACCCCCAGCCTCCTCCCATGACCAACCCTCCCTCTCATCCCCGCCTCCTTCACCTGACACAACCTGTTCATCTTCTTCAACAACAACTACAAAAACAGAAGTTGCTGGAAAAGCTCTGCAGGTCTGGCAGCATCTGTGGTGAAAAAGATCAGAGTTACTGTTTCCAGTCCAGGGACCCTTCCTCATAACTGTCCATCTTCTCTCCCACCTATCCGTCCCACCCCTCCCGCTGACCAATCCTGACCACTCCCTACCTGCACCCACTTATCACCATCCAACCTACCTTCCCCTGCCCCACCCCTCCTCTCTATTTAGTTTAGAGCTCCCTTACCCCTCCCCCATTTCTGAAGAAGGGTCCTGACCAGAAACATTCACTTTCTTGCTTCTCTGATGCTGTCTGGTGTGTTGTGTTCCTCCAGCTCCACACTGTGTTGACCCAAAGATGTGCAGGTCAGGTGGGTGAACCATGGTTAAATGTGAGGATAGGGTGGATCTGGATGAAACATTCTTTGGAAGGTTGGTGCAGACTCTATGGGCCAAATGGCCTCTATCTGCACTGTGGGGATTCTATGATTCGAACTGAGGATGGACAACAAATGCTGGTCTTGCCAGTGGTGCCCACATTCCATGAAAGGATTAAAAAGAACTGCCCTCTGAAATGGCACTTCAGGCCATTTGGAACAGGGAAGCAGAAAAACTAAACAGGAGAAAAATTCCCTAAAAATCCTGACATACTTAAACAAAGATTGGGACATTTCTAATTCATGGAGTAATACAGCGTCTGTCCTAATATCACCTTTGAGTTCCCTGTGCCTCTCTACCCAATGCACAACATTAAGCAAAGACAGAGGCTGACAGATTGCTGAGGGTAATAGATGGCACCTGGTCCAGTACACAGCTGACTCAGCTATTTTGTAAACCACTAAACACGGAGGCCATTCTGTAGCATAGGCATCTAGTTCCCAAGTGACTCTGTCACAATATTTCCATCTACAGACCTGCGTCACACTAAAATCTATTAATAAATGAGGAACAATCCAACACTTTCCAAAACCTAGGAGCTGCTGCCCTGTACTTTGTGTTTTTAAATCCTTCCATGACTTTGTTCCCGAGTCATCCCCCTCCCCTTTCCACTCTCTATGAACCCATCCATTCCCACAGCCCTCAGAGATCTCTGCCCACCTCTCAATCCAACCTCTGACACACTACTTACTCATTTTAATTGCTCCACTTTTAGTGCCTGAGCCTTCAGTGGCCTGGGTCCCAACTTCCATAAACCTCTCCAATTCTCTCTCCTCCTTAAGAATACTTTTAGAAAGCCACTACTTTGATGAAAGCTTTGAATATCCAGCCTGATATCATGCTTGCGGCTCAGTGTAGTATTTTGTTTTATAAACATACATATGGAACACCTTGGGATGGGTTATTACAAGAAAGGTACTATAAGAATAGTAACTGATTTCTCTCCACAGATGATGTCAGACCTGCTAAGCTTTTCCAGAAACTTCTGTTTTCGTTCCACTATATAAATGTAATGCAGTTTGTTGTTCTTGGTGTGTGTTTTCTGTCACTGTACAGTCCAGGTATCTCAGGAGGTTGTGGACTGGATTCCATGACTGTGGGTTGGAGGGAGATCAACCAGTCATCGGCTACGAGAAATTATCAAAAGCTTAGACAAAACAGGTGCGAAGCTAGATCTTAGTTTTATATTTACCCTGGGGATACAGTCTATCAAACTTCTATTTAACTCACCAAGGCTGTTTCGATGAGCCATCCTTAATTCATTTAGTGTCCTGAGGAAGATGAATAACTGTGGGTAACATTTCAACAAATGATCGCTGATCTAACTAACCGTAAACCTGTGAGCACACAGTTAAAACATTCAGCATTATTGGTGCATCATCGTGTAAAAGTCCAAATTCACTACATTCCAGAACATTCTGATGATCCCAGTAAGGTTGGTGTCACAGTAAATCAGTACAGTGAGTGGCTACATTTCTACAGTCCCTTCTAAGAATGTGGCTTTTGTTGCCAAACCTGAGACATGTATTGTCCGTTCAGATTAGCCCTTGAGAAGTTACAGCAGTGTGCTCTAGGAACACCCACAGCGTAGACAGGGAGGATGTTTCCAGACTTTCCATCGAGCAATGCTGGAGGAAATCCTTCTTTTAGCACTCACTGACTATAGAGATGGATTCGGTAAGGATTTGATTTCCATTTACTGAGACGTTTAATTAATTTTCTAGTTTCTGGTCTGTGTTCTCCCCCACACAGGGCACCTAAGAATGTAACAACATAGGAACAGGAATAGGCCATCTGGCTCCTCGAGCCTGCTCTGCCAGTAACATAACATAGCTGAGCATTTTTGGAAACTCAGCTCCACTTTCGTGCCCGCTCACCACAACACTAAATTCTGTTCAAAAATCTATCACGTCTTATGGTGTTTGTTGGGATGTCGTTGCTTCAGATCAAGGGAGGGTCATAATGGATCCCTGGGAACCATGTTCATGATTCTGGCTGATGATTGGCTAACTGGGAAACAAGGTCTGATACAGAAAGAGAGGTGCAGACAAGATGGACAGGGGAAGGAAATGGAATAGCAATGACTTCGTACATTCTTCTACTTCCATCCTCCTGATGGTGAGCTGCTCAATTACACTGTAATTTGATCATTTCAACACTTCATCTCAATTCCAGACTTGTTCTTTTCTCCTTAACACTGACGCTCTGTCTTGCAGCTTTAATCCTACACCCCCACTTGTGTGGCCATTGTCAGAATATATTGGCATTCTCACTTTACTGAACAATTTATTAACTATTCCTGTCAACATAAGAAGTTAAATGTTACATGTTGGATGATCATAATATGGAGGTGCTGGTGTTCAGCTGGGGTGGACTGTCAGAAGTCACATGACACCAGGTTATAGTCCAATAGGTTTACTTGAAAACTCAAGCTTCGTCAGGTGATGAAGGGGCAGCCTTTTGAAAGCTTGTGGTTTCACATAAACCTGTTGGACCCTTACCTGGTGTCATGTGACTTCTGACGTTGGATGATGGTCACAATTGGACAATTACATTCCCACGTCACTTTGTGAGGCATCTGTTTAAGACTGTGTTCACCAGAACCTTTGGGGACACTTTGGCTCAACAGAATCCTACCAATAGGAAGGCAGTGTAAGCTACTGACACCGAGTGGGAAGGACACCCACACAATGTCTCCCGTAGAAAAGCTCGGTCTTGTTGAACAGGCTTATCAATGGAACGTTAACAGCGAGTTACACCTGAACTGCCTGGAGTCTTTAGCAGGACTTCAGGCCAGACGTCAAAGTACACATTACTGTCTGGCTAAATGGGCTTAACACTGAACTTGCACCTTAGAAATTCTTTTGGAATCCTTAACCTGGTCAGAACCTCTTCAGCAGAAACTGTCCTTCATTTTCTGATGGTAGAGCTTATCTTGAGACGTCAAATAATCCATTCAGATCCTAAATGCCTCCTAATGTAAACTTACTGCTATGCTAATGCAGCATTGTACAAAATAAGGCATACAGTGTTTTAGCTTTTATTAACAGAGGGATCGAGTTCCGGAACCAAGAGGTTATGGTGAAGCTGTACAAAACTCTGGTGCGGCCGCACTTGGAGTATTGTGTACAGTTCTGGTCACCGCATTATAAGAAGGATGTGGAAGCTTTGGAAAGGGTGCAGAGGAGATTTACTAGGATGTTGCCTGGTCTGGAGGGAAGGTCTTACGAGGAAAGGCTGAGGGACTTGAGGCTGTTTGTTAGAGAGAAGGTTGAGAAGTGACTTCATTGAAACAGATAAAATAATCGGATGGTTAAATAGGGTGGATAGGGACAGCCTTTTTCCTAGGATGGTGACGGCGAGCATGAGGGGGCATAGCTTTAAATTGAGGGGTGAAAGATATAGGACAGATGTCAGAGGTAGTTTCTTTACTCAGAGAGTAGTAAGGGAATGGAACGCTTTGCCTGCAACGGTAGTAGATTCGCCAAATTTGAGTACGTTTAAGTCGTCATTGGACAAGCATATGGATGTACATGGAATAGTGTAGGTTAGATGGGCTTCAGATCGGTATGACAGGTTGGCACAACAGAGGGCCGAAGGGCCTGTACTGTGCTGTAATGTTTTATGTTCTATGTTCTATAATTTCAGTATGAAAACGCCATACCACTGCCCAATCCCCAACCTCACACTCATCAATTCCCTTCTCAGCTACATCTCCATGCATGTCCCTCTTGAATCTGCTGGCCCTATATTATGCATCTTATCATATCCAAATACACCACATCCACTGGTTTCCATCTATCAACACTGCTTGGAAATATATTTTCATTGCTTCAGCGTGCTGGGTCAAAATCTGGGAACACCCTGCCTAACAGCATTGTGGGTCTACCTACAGCACATGTATAGTGGTGGTTCAAGCAAGCGGCTCACCTTCTCAAGGGGCAATTAGGGCTGGCCAATAAACACTAGTGATGGCCACATCCTGGAATGAATATTTAAAAACAAATCTTTTCACATAGAACCTAGAACACAGACCAATGCAGCACAGTACAGGCCCTTCGGCCCACAATGTTGTGCCGACCTATTATCCTACTAAGATCAATCTCCCCTGCATACCTTACATTTTATTATCCTCCATGTGCCCATCCAAGAGTCGCTCAAAAGTCTACAAAGTATCTGACTCCACTACCACTGCCGGCAGCGTATTCCACATGCCCACCACTCTGTGTGAAGAGCCTACCTCTGACATCTCCCCTATACATTCCTCCAATCACCTTAAAATTATGCTCCCTCATAATAGTCATTTCTGCTCTGGGAAAAAAGTTTCTGACTATCCACTCTATCTATGCCTCTCATCATCTTGTACACCTCTATCAAGTCACCTCTCATCGTTCTTTGCTCCAATGACAAAAGCCCTGGCTCCATCAAGTTTTCTTCATGAGACCAGCCCCCAGTCCAGGCAGCATCCTGATAAATCTCCTCTGCACCCTCTCTAAAGCTTCCACATCTTTCCTATAATGAGGTGACCAGAACTGAACACAATATTCCAAGTGCAGTCTAACCAGAGTTTTATAGAGCTGCTGCATAACCTCCCCTGCAATGAAAGCCAATACACCATATACCTTCTTCACTGTCCTATCAACTTGGGTAGCAACTTTGAGGAATCTACGGACGTGGACCCTAAGATCCCTCTGTTCCTCCACGCTGCTGAGAATCCTGCCATTAACCCTGTATTCAAATTTGACCTTTCAAAATGAATCACTTCAGCGTTAGAAAGAATCATAAATGATGGACAACACTTGCCAGGGATTGTCTATTGACCGTCCCTGTTGCTATAGAACATTGCCGGAGGAAAAGAAAATCAAGACTTGCATTTCTATAGACCCTTTTCATACCTTCAGCTCATTCCAAGCTGCTTCACAGGAATTAGGTTTTTTTAGACATGTAATCATTTTTGTGTTACAGCAACATCCCATAAACAACAATGTGATAACAACCTGATAATCAGTTTGTTTTGTGTGGTGTTTGTTGTGAGACTACGATTGGTCAGGACACTGGGGAGCTGGGGAGAAAGCAGCACCTCTCTCCACACTCCTCCCCCCACCCCCCGCCACCCCCAACCCCACCACCGGCTCCGTTTCCAATACCTCAGTAAAATCGATGATATTTACTCGAGAGGGCAGACATTGGTTTAATGTCTCAGTTGACCGTCAGCCCCTCTGACAGTGCAGCTTTCCCTCGGCTATGCTCAGCTCCTGAACAAGGGTCAGCCACCCAAGACTGGAGTAATTTGTAGCCAGCCTACAGGAGTATCAAGCATGAAAAGCAAGGCAGCTTCCACAGCCAGAAAGGACCCAGTAGTTACCTCGTAAGATAGCTGAAGTGTCGGAAAATTGTCTCTCCTGTGGGTTTCCCCCAGTCAATGCAGGAAAGATGGGCAAGGCACCAACAGCTTTGCTGAGGATCCGCGGGCCAAGGCTCAGAACCCGCACTTTGACATCTCGGTAACAGTGGTTTATCATCCGAAGGTGAACGTTGACTTTGGTCTTAATCTTGATTAAACACTTAACCATGGCTCCAGGTCAAACACTACTTTAATTTCAATGCTTGGTAACATTAAAGATTTCTCCGAACAGTGAATGGAGCCAGCTGTATTTGAAGAGATACTGGACAAACATAGGGCAGATGCGAGCAGGTGAAATCTGAAACCTTCAGGGCCAACAAAAATACGGCGACATAAATGGCCAGTGAACAGGTGACATCAAGTCTCGTGCTATTTGCAAACGTGCTATTTATACCATCGCTGCTTAATGGTTTATAAATGATGCTTGTTCACGTTCTCAAGTTTCGGCAGAGAAAGGCCAGAAATTCTTCACACCCAGAATCTCCTCCTGGTTTGCTAGGCTGTCGTTAAACACTTTTTATAACAATGTTTCTTAACATTATCATAATACTGAGTAGCACAGCGCAATGGTGTTACAGAAAGCAGTAATCTAGGGGGAGATTACATAGTTCTCCCCTACCCAATAATCCCTCTCCTCACACACACACACACACACACACACACACACACACACACACTCCTTGATTCAGCTGTCCCATCAAACCAAGCTACAATACTATTTTAAAATTCTCCACCGTATCTTGCAATCGCTCACTCTGTCTGTAACCTCCTCCAGACCAACACCGCCTGGAGAAATCAGTGTTCCTCTAAGGCTGGTCTCCAGTCCTGACAATCTTCAATCACACCCATTCCATCATTGTCAGAGCATGGGACACACCAGGCAATACACTTGCCTCTGAGCCTGACGGCTCAATCCCACAGGACCTGAGCACGAAGGGTAAAAGTGTACAGAGGGAATACCACATGGTCAGCAGAGCTGTCTTTCAGCTGCTAACTATGGCCTGACAGGTCCTATTGCACAACCTGTGGAGGGGTAAGGGTAATCTCCCTGGTGTCCTAGCCAATATTTGTTCATCACTCAACGCCACTAAAACAGGTTATCTGGTTATTGTGATGTTGTTGGAGGTTGCTGCGCACAAATTGCCTGCTGCCTTCCTACAGTATAACAGTGATTGCCATTCAAAAACCACACTTTGGTATCAGTTTAGCACTTTACAGCATCAGTGGTCATGAAAGGTGCCTCATGAACGTAAGTCTGTTTTATTCTTGCCATTGGTAGTGTGTTTCTGCTGGACCTCAATGTCTGATTGATTGATTAATTGTCACGTGTACCGAAATACAGTGAAAAGCTTTGTTTACGAGCTGTACTGGCAAATCACAGCACGCAAAGGATGTACAGATCAAAAAGACTTAGGGGTATACAGGCTACATTGCAAGTTACATTATTTGATGCTGGAGTCCATTCAACAGTCTGATAACAGCTGGAGAGAAGCTGTTCCTGAACCTGCTGGTGCGTGTGTTCAGACTTCTGTATCTTCTGCCTGATGGAAGAGGCTGTAGGAGATCATTACTGGGGTGCAATGGGTCTTTGATGATGTTGGTAGCCTTTCTGTGGCAGTGAACCATGTAACTAGAGTCCCCATGGATGGAAAGTTGGCTTCCATGATGGTCAGGGCTGTGCAGGCCACCTTCTGTAGTTCCTTACAGTCCTGGGCAGAGCAATTGCTATGCCAGGCTGTTATGCATCTGAACAGTTTGCTGTAGTATACAGCAATACATCTGTAGAAGTTGGGTGTGGGACCTTATTGACACACCAAATTTCCTGAGCTGCCTGAGAAAGGCTTTCCTCCCTAAAACTCACCAACAACATTTCACTTCCCATCTTTAACAGACTCCATTAAACTTACCTGTTTGACAAGAGTTTTGTCCCAACATCATCTCAAATAGTGTAGTGCTCAAATATTGTTTGATAATCACTGCAGTGAGACACCTTGCTCTGTTTCACTGTGTTAAAAGTGCTGTGTAAATCTGACAACATGAAATAAAGGGAGAACTTTGAAGAAGATGCAAGCCTGTGTGTACATGTGCACTGGTCATTAAAGGCAGCAGGACAGGTGCGGAGAGTTAATAAAGCATACAGTATCCTAGGATTTATTAACAGGGACAGTGTAGTAGAGAGAGAAGGTGATGTTGAACTCGTTTAAGGCAATAGCTTGGCCTCAGCTGCATCCAGTTCCGCATACTTTAAGAAGGTGGTGAAGGCATTCAGCACAATACAGAAAAGATACTCAACAACAATCCCCAGGGATGGTGGGATTTAGTTAAGAAAATAGATTGGAAATGTTGGGACTGTTCTCCTTGGACAGAAGGTTGAGCAGGAGATTCAAAATCCTGACAGGTCTGGAAATAGGGAGAAAATGGTCCCATTCTTTAAAGGTCGAGGATGAGAGAGCACAGGTTTAAAATAATAACTAAAAGAAGTAAGGACAAGCTTTTCTCTCCAGTGAGTGGTTAGGGCCCCAGGAGATGGGAGAGATACTAAAAGAATATTTCACATCAGATTTTACTGTGGAGAAAGAAATGGAGACTAGAGAATGCAGAGGAATACATTTTGATGTTTTAGAAACAGTTCACATTACAGATGAAGGAAGTTCAGGAGATCTTAGAGAATATATAGGTGTTTAAATCTCCGGGTCCTGATCTAAAGGTTCCCAGAATGTTGTGGGAAATAAGGGTGGAAATTCTGAGACACTTTGCAGAAATGTTTGCAACATCTATCACTACAGGTGAGGTGCCTGATGACTGATGGGTGGCTAATTTTTTTGTTTAAGAATGGTTGTAAGGACAAACCAAGGAATTACGGACCTGTGAGTCTAACTTCAGTTGTGGGTAAATTGTTGGAGGGGATTATAAAGATAGGATTTATGGTCATTTAGAGAGGCAAAAAATTGACTAGGGATAGTCAGCATGGTTTTGTGCAAGGAAATCTGTATCTCACAACTTTTGGTTGAGTTTTTTGAGGAAGTTACTAAAAAGATTGATGAAGGCAGAGCAGCAGACTAGGTTTATTTGGATTTTAGTAAAGCCTTTGACAAGGTTTTGCATGGTAAACTATTTAGTAAAGTAAGGACACATGGGATTCAAAGTGAGCTCGCCAATTGGACACATTATTGGCTTAACAGGAGACAGAGAGTAATGGTGGAGGGTGCTTTTCAGACTGGAGGCCTGTGACCAGCGATGTTCCACAGGAATCAGTTCTGGATCCTCTTTTGTTTGTCATTTATATAAATGATTTGGATGAGAATAGTGAAAGCATGATTTTTAAGTTTGTGGACAAGACCAAAATTTGTGGCATAGTAGACAGTGAAGAAGATTTTCTAAGATTACGGTGGGATCTTGGGCAAATGGGTCAATGGGCTGAAAAATGGCAGATGGAGTTCAATCTGGATAATTGCGAGGTATTGCGTTTTGGTACAACAAACAGGAGTAGGGCTTATACAACTGGTACACTACCTAGGGCCTTGGGTAGTGCTGTAGAACAGACGGATTTAGGGGTGCAGGCATATAATCCTTTAAGGTTTGCATCTCTTATAGACACAGTGGTTAAAAAAAGGCATTTGGCACAACCACCTTCATTGCTTAATCCTTTGAGTAAAAGAGTTGGGACGTCATGTTGATGTTGTACGGGACATTGGTGAGGCGTCTCCTGGAGTACTGCATCCGGTCCTGATCACCCACTATAGGAAGGATATTATTAAGCTGGAGAGGGTTCAGAAGAGATTGACCAGGATGTTGCTGGGTGTGGAAGGTTTGAGTTATAAAGAAAGGCTGGATAGGCTGGGACTTTTACCACTGGAGCGTAGGAGGTTGAGAAACGACCTGATAGACGTTCATAAAATAATGAGGAGTACAGATAGAGTTAATGGCAATTGTCGTTTTCCAGGGTGGGGGAATTTCAACACTAGGGGGCACACTTTTAAGGCAAGAGAAGGCAGATTTAAAAAGATATGAGGGGTAAATATTTTACACGTGGTTTGCGTGTGGAATGAACTTCCTGAGGAAATGGTGAATGTGGATACAACATTTTCCAAAGGCATTTGGATAAGTACGTGAACAGGAAGGGTTTGGAGGGATATGGGCCAGGAGCAGGCAGGTGGGACTAGTTTAGTTTGGGATTATGTTTGGCATGGACTGGTTGGGCTGAAGGGTCTGTTTCTGTGCTGCATGACCCTTTGACTCAATGACATGGAATGCTCTCCTGAGAGTGTGTTGGAGGTAGGTTCAACTGAGGCTTTTCAAATGGAATTGGATAGTAATTTGTAAAGGAACAATGGTTGGTGGATTGTGGGAAAATGGCTCAAAGTTAAATGCTCCTTGGGAGAGCCGACACAGACACACGGGTTGAATAGCATCACCCTGAGCTGTAATAATTATGTGATATGAAAATGAATAGGATTTCTATCTGTGCTTATATGTTCCATTTGTCAATAGTCAAACCAATAAGATCAATATTGCTCCATCTATCTCTCTGCCCTCCGTTCTGATAGCTCATTGATCTCTGTATTCTCTGCCAAAACTAATCAACATCCTCTTTCAGTGGGAGAGACCCAGTTCGTAAACAGCTGTCTGTACAGATCCTCTCCGAAATAAAATTCGTGGCAGTAATGTTTACAGAGCGGTTTTGGTGGGAATAATTTGTTTTCAGCTTTTATTTATAAAACTATCAAATTTCAGCATTCTGCTCATGGGATGGTTTCTCTTTTACACATTACTTGATGGATTTTTTGATAAACCCAGTGAAAGATAGCACTTTCAGACAGCTGACATGGACATGATGGGCTGATTGCCCTCTTCCCAGTGCTATGTGGTGTTACAACTCATTAGAGATCTTGTTACTGATGTAATGTATACAGGATACGCTGCAGTAATTCACCAAGGTTCTTTTGACAGCATTTTCCAAACCTGTGACCTCTACCATTTGGAAAAACAAGGACAACAAAAGCACAGAGACACTTTCACATGAAATTTCTCCTCCAATCCTAATTCACCGCCCTGACTTGGAAATATATCGCCGTTCCTTCAGAGTCTCTGGGTCAAAATCCTGGAATTTCCTCCTTAACCGCACTGTGGGTCTACCAACAGCACATGGACTACAGAGGTTCAAGAAGGAAGTTCACCACCACCTTCTCAAGGGGCAACTAGGGATGGGCAATAAGCAATGGTCCAGCCAGTGACAACCATATCCCATGAACGAATAGAAACAAACAGGAAATCCAGCAGCCAATTTCAGCACAGTAAGTTCCCACACTACAGGTGATCTGTTTTACTAACATTGCCTGACAAATAAACATTGGCCCTAGGATATCGCAGAAAATTCACTTGTCTTGAACAGGGCTGCAATTTGTGATCGTTTACATCAACCTGAGAGAAAAGCAGGAAGCTTGGTTTAATGTCTAATCTGAAAGACAGAACGTTTGACAGGGCAGCACTCCTTCAGTCCCTCACTGCTCGCCTCTGCCTGGATTTTATACTCAAGACTCTCGAGTCACTGAATCTACAGACTTCTACAGAGACTGATCCTCACTATCCACAGCTGACCACAGGCAATAAGAGACTGGCTGCAGCAGCATAGGTAGATCCAGCTACAGATTTGTATTCAGCAAGATCTCACCAATGAGGGTATTATAAATAGTCTAATCATTTTTTTCATTCATTCACAGGATGTGGATAATACTGTCCAGTCAGCATTTATTGCCCATCCCTAACTGCCCAGAGGGCAGTTCAGAGTCAACTATCTTGCTGTGGGTCTGGAGTCACATGTAGGCCAGACCAGGTAAGGATGGCAGTTTGCTTCCCATTACTAAATCAGACGGATTTTTCCCATCAACTAGCAGTGGAGTCATGGTCATCATTAAACTTATAACTCCAGATTTTTATTGAATTCAGATTCCACCATCTGCCACAGTGGAATTCAAACCTGGGTTCTCAGAACATTGTATCAGAGATAATGGGAACCTCAGATGCTGGAAAATCCAAGATAACAAAGTGTGAAGCTGGATGAACACAACAGGCCAAGCAGCATCTCATGGGCACAAAAGCTGACGTTTTGGGGCTAGACCCTTCATCAGAGAGGTATCATCAGAGAGATCTCTGATGAAGGGTCTAGGCCCGAAACGTCAGCTTTTATGCTCCTGAGATGCTGCTTGGCCTGCTGTGTTCATCCAGCTCCACACTTTATATTCGCAGAACATTGCCTAGATTTCCGGATTAATAGTCTAGTGATGATACCACTAGGCCATCACCTTCTCCAAACGATGATGCCAATAAGAAAAGTTGTTTTTTTTGCATTCAGGGGTTTCTAACAAACCACCAGGTGGTGTTTAACTGTGTTATTGTAAACTTACATTGATTTGCTTGGGTTACAAATCAGGTTTGTACTTGCCTGCCCTCTTAATGTCAAAGAGCATTTTGCTTGTCATAATCTGGAGAAGCTGCTATTAACTGGTGTGTGAACGTGTTTTTAAACAGGTTCCACTGAGTGACATTGACAAATGCACCGTAACCTGATTGAGATCAATCTCAATCAGACCGACATTATTGTTTCTGGTGCAGTGAGCTAGCGTTAGCAGCTTCCCCAGGGAGCCTGCACTCATCCTTTC